>NW_020290619.1:600000-814688 GCF_003184585.1 Aspergillus saccharolyticus JOP 1030-1 | reverse complement strand
GGGGAGGAGGTTTCAGGGCCAGGAATTGGGGGATGGAGCAAGAGAGTGAGTCGCGATGAAATGATGGTTTAGTTTAGTTCAGTGTTAGTGTCGGCCACTAGCAATGCTGACACTCTTTGCCTCCCTCCTCCCCCCCCATCATCCACTTCTCTCTCCATTTGTTCAGGGGCCGCCGTCGCTTTTTGAGGGCATCCACCGAGCCTCGCCCCGTCGATCGCTTGCCAATAATCATCCCTATCGTCAACGAGCAGCAAGACGACGAATTGAATGCTTATCCCAATCACTTGCTCGCTTAACTTCATTCTACAAAGTAGACTACAGGCAGTCGAGATAATGAGACCAGCAGGAGTTCGATGTCCGATATCTGTCCGCATCACGAACCATGGAAATTGCCTGATCTGACCCCCGAAACCCCCATTCTTTGTACAAAACAGGCACTATGGACCAATTCTGACCCTATTTATTTAATTCTCATTCTTTTATGATGAGGCCCTTCCAGGTTTCCCTCGCCCTAGTCCAGTCTCAGTATACTACCGGTTTGCTTGGCACCCGGTCGATTCAGCTTCCAGGACCCATATGACTGTATAGGTTGGCACAGAAGTATCGTTTGTCTGAGCGATCGACCCACTATCGTTCTGCTAGCACTGCAGATGACGGGCAGAAAGAGGCAAAAGGAGAAGCATAGACATTAATGATTCAATCAGAGGATCTGACCCAACATCAAACACTTACCGCAACATCGACCGCAGCAGGTTGGCTACTTATCTTGCAGATTGAATCAATATGTTGGTGGAAAGCCCTCATGCTGACGGAAAAGGACTGGAAGAAACTGCCCCTGAATGGTAAGGTAATACCTTAGTGAAAGATGGATTACCGTGTTTCAAGTGCTCGAGAGAATGTCTTTCCGTACTCTGGTTGGATGATACATGAAGTGTGAGTAATATTATTGGGCGTGACGGCTTTGTCCTGGGCCCTCTTACAGTACGTTACCGCCGAGACTTCGTCAGGGTCCGAAACGTCCACAGATTCTAGAAGGCATGCGGATGATTCGGGCCAGGACCAAGTAAGCTTTGGTGTTCACGACTCGCCATGCTTTGTCTGTTAATAGCACCATTCAGGATCCACTCGACAAAGCCATCCACCGGCTGCGTAGCTTACACATTTGATAAAGCTACCTCGCATTGTAAGGAATAGAACCTGGAAGAATGGTCCGAGGTTCGGACACTGAAGGGGTGGGTTTAGACATATCTTTTCACTGGCGCGAGCGCTGAGCATGCTGCTTCTTAAGCAGTTGAATCTACCTCTAAGAAATCCTTGCCAACGACATGTAGATAATTCCACAAGAACCAATTACATACTTCTGGAGGAGATAGTATTGACTTGATCAGACAGACAGGTGAATGTGAATAGAAGTCTAGCTGACAGTTGCCTGAGCAAGATCCCAAGGAGTGGTTGAAAAGATGGTGAAGTATAGAGCGCGGTTGTGGTTGTCTATGGAAACAAACTACTTCAGTGCCTGCAGATTTGAGATCGAATCTCGCGTGGCCATCTTCAGAAATAGACAAGCATACCAGAGTACAAAGCAGTTGAAGCCGCTTCCGAGTTTCCGCTTTGTGCTAAGAATAACACTGGGATGGAGTTGTTGCAGGGCCGATGAGGAGTTTGTTTTCTTTTTTTTCCTTTCCCCTCCCCCGCGCCTGACCCCAATCGTCCTTGCATGTTTTGGTCGCAACCTTCCGCTTTGGGCTCAGGTGTTTGGAAATTACTCTTTCGGGTGAAATCAGCGCCACTCGCGGGGCGGACCAACCTTGATCCGCAGCGGTCGCTGTCAGTTTCTTTGAATCGCCGCTCAGTCGCATCCAGCGCGTCAACAAAGACGACGACAAAACAACTCAACACGGCCGACAACAAAGGTAACCGGTGGGAGGACAGGTTACTCTTTTGACAATACCGCATTTATTCCTCCTGTATATCACCAGGCCTCCACCTGTGAGGTTGATTCTACTAACTCTTTACATCGTTTTCCCGATCCCGTCACTCCTTGACCTCATCTCCCAGTCGTTCATTCTTTTGTCCACACGCGCCCCGAGCGTTGATCACCCACAATGGATGATTCCATGGTGGAGTCCGTCTTCGAGGATGATGGAAGCTCAGATTTCCTCCCCGAACCCGCTCCTGTATGTCTCAATCGGTTTCCTAGCTTACATACAACTCACTAATTGTTGTTATTGCGATGCAGAAAGCCAAAGCTAAGGCGGCGCCCAAAAAAGCAGCAGCCTCCAAAGCAGCGCCTAAGAAGCTCACCCAAACCAAGTTGACGGCAAAGTCTGCACCCAAAGCAGCTCCCAAGAAACGGGCCAAGCCTGACAGCGACGATGAGATGAATGACGCCGATCCCTTTTCCGATCTCGATTCCATAATGTCTCACACCCCTCCCAAGAAGGTTAAGAAGGCCCCTGCGGCTTCGAAGAAGGGGGGTAGCAAGCCTCTCGCCGATGTTGAGAACGAGTCTTTCGGCAAGGCTGATTCCCTTGACGATGCTGCGGCTATGGACGCATCGGAGAAGTTCCAGAGGGTAAGGATTGATAACATTCCTTAGGAGAAAGTGCCACGGCTGATATTAGATCTTCTAGCTTGATCCGCGTGAACACATTCTCAAACGTCCCGATACCTACGTCGGCTCCGTTGAACGCACGGAACAGCACATGTGGGTCTACAATTCGGAAATGGATGGCATGGAATTCCGCGAGGTTTCGTTCGTGCCCGGTCTCTACAAGATTTTCGACGAGATCGTCGTGAACGCCGCCGACAACAAACAAAATGATCCCAGCATGGACGAGATCCGCGTGACGGTCAACCGTGAAGCCGGTGAGATCAGTGTGTGGAACAACGGCAATGGCATTCCCATCGAGTGGCACAAAACCGAGGACATGTACATTCCGCAGCTCATCTTCGGCAACCTTCTGACTTCGTCCAATTACAATGATGAGCAGCAGAAGGTCACAGGTGGTCGAAACGGTTACGGTGCGAAGCTCTGTAACGTGTTCTCCACCGAGTTCATTTTGGAAACACAAGACTCGCGTCAGAAGAAAAGGTATAAGCAGATCTGGACCGACAACATGGTCAATTGCGGCAAGCCGAAGATCACCGACGCGAAGGGGGAAGACTACACCAAGGTCACCTTTAAGCCCGACTTCGCCAAATTCGGAATGACAGGCATTGACGATGATTTTGAGGCGCTTGTCAAACGCCGTGTTTACGACTTGGCAGGAACCGCAAAGGTGGCTGTCAAGTTGAACGGCACTCGCGTTCCCATCCGCAACTTCAAGAAGTACATGGAGATGTACACCAAGGCTATCAGAAGGGAGCGCGGCGAAGAGAACGCGGGATCAAAGGACGAGATCATTACCTGCAGCCCCGATCCTCGCTGGGAGGTCGGGTTCGCTGTTTCCGATGGCTCTTTTCAGCAGGTGTCCTTCGTCAATTCTATCGCAACTACTCAGGGTGGCACACACGTGAACTACATCGCAGATCAGATTTGCAGCAAGTTGTCCGATCATGTCAAGAAGAAGAACAAGAATGGCGCTACTCTCAAGCCGGCTCAAATCCGCAACCATATTTTCATCTTCGTCAACGCTCTGATTGTCAACCCCGCTTTCAGCTCCCAGACCAAGGAACAACTCACGACAAAAACCTCTCAATTCGGTAGCAAATGCGTTCTCGATGAGGATTTCTACAAAAAGGTCTTGAAGACGGAGGTGATGAACAACATCTTGCACTTTGCCCAACAGAAGGCCGATCAGATGTTGAAGAAGAGCGACGGTGGCCGGCGCAGCCGCATGAACAACCCGAAATTGACCGATGCTAACAAAGCTGGCACGAAGGATGGTCATCACTGCACCCTCATTTTGACTGAAGGTGAATCAGCCAAGGGTTTGGCCGTGGCTGGAAGATCGGTTGTTGGTCCCGATTTGTTTGGTGTCTTCCCGCTTCGTGGAAAGCTGCTCAACGTGCGTGATGCCTCGTTCGACCAGATCTCGAAGAACGTGGAAATCCAGAATATCAAGAACTTCCTCGGTCTTCAACACAAGAAGGAATACACCGACACCCGTGGTCTTCGATATGGTCACTTGATGATTATGACTGATCAGGATCACGACGGTAGTCACATTAAGGGTTTGCTCATCAATTTCCTCCAGGCTCAATTTCCCAGTCTGCTCAAGATTCCTGAATTTCTCATCGAGTTCATTACTCCCATTGTGAAGGTGTGGAAGGGTGATCCCAAGAATCCTACCAAGCAACGCTCTTTCTTCACCATGCCCGAATACGAGGCGTGGAGAGAGGAGCACAAGCATGAACGTGGATGGGAGCACAAGTACTACAAGGGTCTGGGTACCAGCACTACTGAGGATGCTCAGATCTACTTCCGTGATCTCGATCGTCACTTGAAGGAATTCCACACTCTACAGGACAATGAGGCTGGGCTCATTGAGCTCGCCTTCTCTAAGAAAAAGGCAGACGAAAGAAAGGAATGGCTTCGCCAATTCAAGCCTGGAACGTACCTCGATCACTCCGTGTCCAAGATTACTTATACCGACTTCATCAACAAGGAGCTTATCTTGTTTAGTATGGCGGATAATATCCGGTCGATTCCTTCAGTTGTCGACGGCCTCAAGCCGGGTCAACGCAAGGTCTTGTACACCTGCTTCCGTCGCAATCTGAAGAAGGATATGAAGGTTGTCGAGCTTGCTGGTCACGTTTCGGGTATGACCGCGTACCATCACGGTGATGCTTCATTGCAGCAGACCATTGTCGGCCTGGCTCAGACCTTTGTTGGTTCCAACAACCTTAATGTTCTGGAGCCAAGTGGTAACTTTGGTAGTCGTCTCCAGGGTGGGTCCGACTGTGCTAGTGCGCGTTATATTTACACTCGCCTGTCGCCGTTTGCTCGTCGCGTCTTTCACCAAGCTGACGAACCTCTTTTGACGTATAACATCGATGACGGGAAACAAATTGAGCCAGAGACCTACGTGCCTGTCGTGCCCCTGATTCTCATCAATGGTGCGGATGGTATTGGCACGGGTTGGAGTTCTACTATCCCCAACTACAATCCCGAAGATGTTGTAGAGAATTTGAAGCGCATGATGGACGGTGAGCCAACCAAGCCCATGCAACCTTGGTTCCGAGGCTTCACGGGTGAAGTGACCGATATTGGCGGCGACCGGTTCAAATTCAGCGGTGTCATCAAGGAGACTGGAGACAAGGAAGTCGAGATTACCGAACTTCCTATCCGTACTTGGACTCAGGATTTCAAGGACAAGCTCGAAGATATCATCAAAGCCGACAAGACACCTTCCTTTATCAAGGATTACAAGGACTACAATACTCACACCAAGGTTCATTTCGTCATTCAGCTGGACGAGAAGAACATGAAGTCCGCATTGTCTGAAGGATTGGAGGATAAGTTCAAGCTTTCAAAGACCATCGCCACCACCAATCTCGTCGCTTTCGATCCAGAGGGCCGGATTACGAAGTATGCTACTGTCGATGATATCCTCAAGGAATTCTACACCGTCCGTCTGAAGTTCTATGAGCGACGCAAGCAACACCAGCTCTCGGAATTACAGAAGGAATTGGATAAGCTTAGTAACCAGGCGCGCTTTGTTCAGATGATTATCGACGGAAGCCTTGTCGTTTCGAAGAAGAAGAAGGCTGTTCTCATTCTCGAACTGAAAGATAAGGGCTTCAAGCCATTCCCCAAGGTAGTCCAAGCCGTCAAGGCGGGTGAAACAGAGCCAGCCCTCGAGGACGAAGAAGAGGAGTCGACCGATGATAAGGACACTGACAACCTTTCTAATGCCTACGACTACTTGCTGGGCATGGCTATCTGGTCCTTGACGCAAGAGCGCGTCGAAAAGCTCCGGAAACAAATAGGCGACAAGGAGATGGAAGTCGACGCCTTGATCAAGTTGTCCAAGGAAGACATTTGGAGAAAGGATCTGGACGACTTCATCCATGAGTGGCGATTCCAGCTCGATGACGAAGCCCGTCGCGAGCGTAAGGTCCTGCAGATGGGCCGTCGTGCCTCTTCCAAGTTGATGACTACCGCTCGCGGGCCTGTCGGTCGGAAGCGAAAGGCAGCCCTGGACGAGGACCCCGATGACGAAGACTTCGCGGCGCCGAAGAGCAAGAAGGCGGCTGCGAAGAAAGCAGCACCGAAGGGAACGCTGCACAATTTCTTGAGCAAGTCTCCTGCCAAGCCCGCTGCGCAGCCAATCGACGGTGACTCTGACGATGATTTCTTGGAAGTCCTTCCTAAGAAGAGCCGGGGCGGGACAAAATCCGAGTCTGTCGAGAAGGAAGAGCCCATCTCGGGCGATTCGGACATTGAGATTCTACCTAAAAAGAGCCGGGCCATTTCGAAGGCCTCCACTAGGGTGAAATCTGAAGACCCTGAGAGCTCAGAGGTCAAAGAGGCTCCGAAGCGCGGACGGAAGCCGAAGCCGAAGCCGAAGCCTGCGGATGACAACGAATCCGACGATGATGCCTTCCTGGAGATCGCCAAGGCCCAGGCTTCCGAGGCTGCTAAGGCTTCCCCGAAACCTGCGCGGGCGGCTCGCAAGCCAACCAAGTATGCCCTGAGTGATTCTGACAGTGACAACGGAGATGACTTGTTGGGAGATGTGAGCAAGATGGTTAAGGGAATTGGTGGCACCGCGGGCGGCTCCACATCGGATTCTCTCCAGCTCTTCTCAGAGCGGTCTGGGCCTGGCAGCCGTTCGGGACTGCAGACCAGCACCAAGCAGGCCAAGCCTTCTCCTGACTTTGATGCGGATGAGACCGACTACAGCAAGCTGGTGCCCCAAGGCTCGCCCCGGCGTTCACTTCAGGTAAAGTCGAAGGAACCTGTCACCGTTCTGGATGACAGCGAGGAGGAAGAGGAGCCCGTGAAGCCTGCAGCCAAGGCGAAGCCGGCCGCCAAGGGTAAAGCTGCAGCTTCGACCGCTGCGAAGCCGGCAGCTAAGCCGCGTGGTCGCCCGAAGAAGGATGCCACCACCAAGGCGGCCGCTGCCGCACCTACCAAGCAGACAACTTTGTCCCCTGCTGCCAAGGCATACGCTTCTAAGCAGGCCAAGACCAGCGCTGCTACCAAGAAGAAGCAGTTGGCAGATGATCTGTCGGACGATGACATCGATGCCATGGCCAATGACATCTTGGACTCGCCTGCAGCTCCCGTCAGTCGGCCTTCGCGACGCACAGCAACGACGAAGAAGAAGACCTATGTCATAGACGATGAGAGCGATGATTTTGGAGGCGGCAATGACTCGGGAGAAGACTTTGAAGACAGTGAATGAGTGCAAAGACACCGGAAGAGATCCCACGATGCTGAGCGTCCATAGGGATAACTCCCTCCATTTCTTCCCTTTTACTACTTTCTTTCTATCGGATCTATATTCTTTGTTTATTAATAATAGGATGTGTTCATAAATTGCGAAGGAGACACTTTTATTGCAGGCGTTTTTGTGTATGATGGGTGGGATATTTGTTCAGTGAGAGCAATAGAAGCAACTGCATCAATTGTGTACCACACAGTTTGGGTTTGTAAGACAAAAAAAAAAAAAGTTCGCCGGACTTCAGGCCGAGCTCCGACAGCCCCACCGCCTTTGGTGGGCCTCAGGGCGTCATAGTGTAGATTCTTCGCCTCCAGTGACCCAGAGATCGTCCACTTCTCTCTCTTTTCACAGGCGGACTATAAGAAGTCAATACCCCCCAACCAAGATAAGTGCCAGGACTTAAGAATTGGTTCCCTTGTCCGGCTCTCGAAGGAAGTGGGCCCAGTGGGTCGACCGCGGTACATTCGGTGAATTCGGTGAATTCGGCCTTCACTCGCTCCAATTCTTGAAGCTTAACTATCGACCTCTCATTAATCAGCATTGCCTCGAACGGTGCCAAAAAATGTCGTCAAGGTCTGTCTCTCCATTTTCATTTTCCAGTCGAATTTCCCTCCGGTCTTTTGGTGCTTTTTTGCTGCTCGCAACGGTGCTGTGTTTGTCTTGCTGACCCTTCCCATGCAGGCCTATCTCCAGTACCGTCGCATCGGCCAAGCCGTGCGCAGACAGCTCGAAGAAGATTATCCGGAATTTTCCCGAGTAGAGAAGACCCATGATTCAGGAGCCATTCCGGACAACGATGCTGCGAGAAACACACCGCAGCATCGGCCATACGCTCAATTGCCTGGGGTGCAGCTGAAGGAGGTTGTCGACGAGACTGGCACCACTACCGCTGTCCTTCTCGTCGAATGGGAACACGACCGCGATCCCATCAACCCACGAAACTACAGTATTGCCGCGCGGCTTTCGGCGACCTTGCTCGTGACGGCGTTGGCATTTGCTGTGGGATGTGCGTCGTCAATTGAATCGGGCGTGATGCCCCAGAACGCTGCTGCCTTCCATGTCAGTGATGTCGTCGCCTCCCTCGCAACGGGCATGTATCTACTTGGTTTCGCGACTGGTTCTATGGTGTCCGGTCCGCTGTCGGAGGTTGTTGGCCGAAACGCCGTCTACACGGGGTCTCTCACCCTGTTCATGATCTTTATCATGGCTTCCGGGCTGGCACCCAGCATCGGCGCGCAGATAGTGTTTCGGTTCCTCGCTGGAGTGTTTGGCTGCCCTCCATTGACTTGCGCCGGCGGGACTATCGCAGATCTGTGGAATCCGTTGGAGAAGACCCTCACATTCCCTCTCTATGCTATCCTGTCGTTTGGAGGGCCTGTTCTTGGTCCGGTCATCGCCTCGTACATGGGCGAAGGCACGCTGTCCTGGCGATGGACCAACTGGATTATCCTGATTCTCGCCGGGTTTATCTTCGCCCTCATTCTCTTGTTCCAGCCAGAGACCTACGGCCCGATGCTACTCAAATGGAAGGCTCGCCACCTCCGGCATCTCACGGGCGACCCGCGCTACAAGTCCTCCATGGATCTGCAGAAAACCGCACTGCTGACCCGAATCCGCCACGCATGCATCCGCCAATTCAGTCTCACCATCCATGAACCCATCATCCTGTTGATCTCGCTCTACATGACCGTCATCTACATTGTGCTGTTCACCTTCTTCGACGGCTACACCTACATTTTCAGCGACATCCACGGTCTCTCGCAAGGTCTCACCAACATCGTCTGGGTCGCGATGTACGTCGGTATCTGCCTCGGGGGACTCTTCGTCCCGCTCATTTATCGGTGGACGAAGCAAGAATTTAAACGAGCCGCCCTCGCCACTTACTCGTCGTCGTCGTCGTCGTCGTCATCATCATCCTTTGACAACGAACCTATCGACCCCAACCCAAATAATCCGCACGAGCAACCGGAGGAAAAATCCCCTCAACAGCACCAACACCACCACCACCACGCCCCACGCCCAGAGAACCGGCTGTGGTTTTCCATGATCGGCAGCCCCTTCATCCCCATCAGCCTGTTTTGGATGGGCTGGACCTCCTACTCCAGCGTCTCCGTCTGGTCGCCCATCGTGGCGTCCGCCGTGTTCGGGTTCGGCACCATCACGGTGTTCATCTCCTCGTACATGTACGTCATCGACGCCTACGACATCTACGCCGCCTCCGCGTTGGGCTTCATGACGGTGTCGCGGTATTGTGCTGCCGGCGGGATGACGGTCGTCGGCGTGCCGTTTTACCAGAATATGGGCGTGCATTGGACGTTGACGATTCTGGGGGCTATTAGTGCGCTGCTGGTGCCGGTGCCGTATGGGTTCTATCGGTGGGGGGAGAAGATTCGGGGCTGGAGTCGGTATGCTGTTTGATTGGCTTGTGGGTTTGGATGGAGGATGGAGGATGGAGGATGTCGTGGTGTGAGGTTGCTGAAGTTGGGTGATGGGTGGTTGGGTGGTTGGGTTCGGCAGGCGGAGCGGATGTCGGGAAACAGGTTTACATGGACAGGTAGTCGGGGCTGGCGGGTGATTCTCTCTCTGTTCTTTGGAGGGTCTCTGGAAATTATTCCTCTCTAACCCTTGCGAAAAGCAATACCTGTCCCTTTCTGATGGATTAATGCTGAGGTATGAGGTACGACGAAAGCCTTTGACGGCAAGAAGGGGGGAGGTGAACTAGAAGAGAAGGGGGGCTTTAATATTACCTAGATCATTAGATAATTAGATGGCGTTCTAGAGCTATACAAATAATAGACAGATGAAATGTTTACTCTACTCAAGGAACTAAGACTAGAAAGTAGCTCACGATAGCTCAAGTGCAATGTAAAGAAGGAAAGACTTGGCTCCTCATACCCCAACCCAGGAGTTCCATGAGTACGATTCTTAGTACCCAATGCACCTGTAGCGGCAGAGGCAACCACTCAATGCTCAAGCTCCTACAACACCTCCACCCCACTAGCCTATAACCCCAGATTCCAAGTAGCGGACGAAACAAAGCTCCTTCAACTGTCTCATGAAGAGGGCAGAGTGTCAACAAAAGACCCAGCTCGAAATCGCCTCAGCGTGCAGTTCTTTCTCACACCCGTGCGTGCGGAAACCGACAGGGCTGACACCAACCCCCCTCCGCGACTTGGATTTCAATCTGGATGGGTTGTGTTGTGATGCTATGCATGGTGAAGTGTGTCCTTTCAGGACTCCAGTGACAAAAACCTTACCTTAGCCCTCTTCCCCTTTGCAAAGCAAAAGCAATCCTCTCAAAATGGGGAGGGTTAGTGTTCATGCCGCTTGTCTCGGAGCTTAGCTAGCTCTCTTGATCCTCCTTTTTGCGGCGAGGAAGCCGTACTGAATGGAAAAGCGCCAGACAAAGGAGGATGGATGCCATCAAGCACCCCCCCTGCGGCCGGTTGTATGCATAGTAGTCCACTTTTCAGACCTCAAATCCAATAGGTTACTCTACAGTTTGGTTTGGGTTCCTCACCGAGACCTGGAATCGGAAGTAGACACGACTAGTCACCTTATCCATTCATTCCATCAACCAGCTTGTCCTCGGGTTTCTTGTTCATGTACTGGGCCTGATAGAGTCGAGAAGCAGGAGAGGATACGCTGATAGACAACAAGGGGCATGTTAGTTGTTACGGGGGTGAAGCTGCTGGAAGTGCCAAGAGGATTGAGTCGATGGGGGTTTACCTCTACTGGCTACCTAGTGGCTGTCAGTATGCTGGGGACTGTCTTCTAACAGGTGAATATGCTTGGCAGCGTTGGAAACCAAACAAAGAGAGAAGGAAAGAGATACATAGGGATGGAAGGAGGTGGATGTCAATGTAGCAGTTAACATTGAATTGGCCATAGCTCATCGAGCAAACCTACTCCTACTCCAATCAAGGAGTCCCCACATGTTTCCCCGCAAAAAAAGCCAGGTTAAGCTTTTTTCTCTACCGCTGTCATCATCGTCTTGTGTAACTACCCAACTCCTCCGTCTAATAGTGAACAGTGTACGAAGCCGTCGCCCTCCTCTTCCGCCCCCCCCTTTGTTTCCCAAAAGACCCTTTTTTCAAGTTTCCCCCCTTTTCATCATCTTTTCTTCTTTCTGGATGAAGAGAAAGTCGATCCCGAAAAGTGAACATGGTAAACAGTGCACCCCCCCCCCCAAAAAAGTAAACCATTCGGCACCAGCGCTATGCAGTCGGAATATGCAGCAAAGTCAACCATCACAAAAGAAACCCCTGCAGATGGACTCAACTTGACACCGCAAAGACCACCAAGGGTCCCACGTGCCGACCCCAGGCTGCCAGGTACAGTATTTACTTTGTAGTCATACGTAGTACTGCGTAGTACTCCTGATACCAAGCTCACTTGCGCGCCGTCCTTCCACGCGGTCTAACTAGTACTGGGAAGGGCTGGGAGGCCGGAACCATAACTCAGAGCTTTGAATGGGGGGATCCCAGATGTACCTGCCTTGGCTCATGCCGAGCATGGTGAGCGCGGCTTGTATTTGGGGGTCGGCATCGTTGGTCTCCGCTAGAGCTGGGTTGTGGAAATAATGGCGATAGGTGCCCTCACCTTCCAAGCCTGGAGTCATCGGTGCGGTTGGGCTAGGAGGAGAGGGCAGCGGGTTGTTGATGGAGGCAGGACTGATAGGAGTAGGATATGTCTTCAGATGCTCCTCATCCTCTTTCTGCACCTCTGTGCACTCCTCGTGGTTGTCATTGTCCTCTTGAGGCGAGGATTTCTTCAAGATACTTTGAAAGGATAAGCACAATAATCAAGGAACACAGTACTCAAGCAAGCAGAGATGTTCTCAACGTACCCGGTGCTCTCGGCGTCCGGGCTGGGACTGAGATAGAGTCGGGAGGCCTGAACCTCGAGGCGGCAGTACATTGCTTGTTTCTCAGCCGAATCGTGCACGATCTCTGGATCGATCAGCCACTGCCGATAGTCGGGATGATCCGGGTGAAGACAATCCTCAGGGAAGTCATTGCCGAAGATTGGCGTAAGGGCGTATCGCACATCCCAGCAAAAACGTGTGGCCAGGGCCCGGGCACATTCCCATGGCACGAAGTATCCTAATCACAGACATTTCTCAGCTAGGCAGACCTTCAGCCATCGAGAATCCGATTACCTTGTCTGATGACATTCCCACCCGTGATGTTGTGGGCGTTCGGCATAAGACCAGGCGTCGACTGGAGCATTCGCTTTGGACAGGTCTGTCCTCGCACCTCGAGATTAGCCAAAGAGACGCACTGCAAGAAAGGGAACCTTGCCTTGTCGAAAGATCTGTTGCACCGGAAAAGATGCGTCGTGCGAACGAGGCCATTCTTGTAGTCCCACATCATCTCCCTTTCTTCTTGTTCCAAACCGGTTCTTTCATCACGGACCTTGAAGGTGTACAGAAAGACTGCGCCTCATCAGCATGCTACTTCTCGGTTAACTCAAGCAAGCAGTTTCATCTTACCATCAAACCCTGTTCGCCCGGTCCGCTGGCTGAAGTCGCGCTTTTTGGGGTCGTAGGGGATGTGGCAGTGACGATTCGCAATCACTTGCGTGGGCTCCATGCCAAACTCCGCGTGAAAAGCAGAGAACTTACTATCATAATCTACATGAACAGGATACTTCACCTGATCCTGAGGCGGGCTACCAGGGAGAATGACACCCTTCTTGACACCCTTGCGTCGGTGTGGTTTGGTCTGGGCCACGGTGGCACTCATGCTGTCAGCCTGGTTGACTGAGGCCGGACTTGGGGAAGAGGTCTGACTTGGCTCAGGAACTGGGTTGAGCAAAGCACTGATAGGAAGTTTGGACGGCATGGATCGGGGTAAGAGAGGAGTCTAATGAGCAGGTGAAAGGAGGAAAGAGCTGGCAACCAAGGCGGGGGCAGAACGAAGATTAAATAGGCCTGGAAGCAGAAGAGAAGAGACAACATGCGGCTTCACCACACGCACAGCACATATGGATATGGGGGTTGCTGGGAATCAGCCATGTTGCTGGAGATCAGTCAATGTGCCAAAAAGCTTTTTTATTCAGAAAATATGCGCGTCTCGGAATGACAACAGGGGTGATTGGCCCCAGCTAACCTCCCATTGTCATTATCCTCAGGTACATTGCCAGCAGCTGGAAACGAGCTCTTCTCATTTGTCGCAGAGAGCTCCCACCTGTTCCCAACACCCTTATGACGACAGTCGACCATCTGAATGACGATGCATTCATGTATGGGTTTCGTTGCTGTGGATTCTGAGCTGAAGTCCGTTTTGGAAAATCTCACCAGTCACAGCCATGTCTACAGTCCCATTGGCCAGATACACCACATGATTCTCCGCGGTGTCTTCCAGGCTGCAAGTGCTGGAGGACTCGACTTTGCCGCGCGGACTGGCATGATTCGAATGGTGCGTTGCGTTTGTTTGAGCAGCATCTCAGTGACACCAGGTCGGTCACGCTAGTGGTTCTCAGGCGTGGTGATTAGGGGTCCAAAGGCCCGTTTCCAGGCTATTTCCACGTTGAACATGTCTCACGCATGATTGGAATCCTCTCTACCAGCTTCTGATCCAGCGAGAATATCGTCAACTGATTCCGGTCGTGGTCTCTGCCGTCCCAAGGTGAGGGACACCCACGCTGTCCCTCCTAGACGGGTGACACTGTCTTGGACGGAGTGACAGCCGCGCTCGGGAGTCCAGCCTCCTCTCCGACTATGACCCCCGACCGTCAGCACCGCTTGGGTCCCGAACGGTAATCTCCTTTCATCCTGCAATCGGATAGTCTGTGTAGCCCAGCGATGAAAGCCAATGGCACAGGCACTGGCTCTGTCATTGATCGGCACCTCTAAGTCTCATTCGTCGAGGACGGCGCTGTGCAGGAGAGAATCTAGAAGACAACAGAACACATTTCTTCTGAAACACGGCCAATTCTGCTCAAGACCCTGGCAGCCATGTCTCTCCAGTCCGCAGACCGGGTGTCGAGTTCGGCTGGGGATGTCCGCGGTGGGAGCCAATTCGTTGGTCGGGAAAGCAGGGGAAGGTCGAGAATAGAAAGACTTTCTGGTGGCTGAATCAGGATAGAAGTCAATTCAATCTAGCTGAAAGTGAGTCAATGAGCTGATTACCGCGAATTAACAGGATCGCATTGAGCAAGCCATTTCTGGTTTGAGCCCATAAGCCAGAGGGTGAGACCCAGTGACTGATAGTCATGGGGGTTTGGTGAGATTGGCAGGCAGGAAGCAGAAGTGACGGGAACAGACAGACAGTCACGGGATGGAGATGTTTCGTGTGGTTGTTTGGCAACTCGGGTTCTTCGATCGCTGTACTCGCAAAGATTTGATTTATCTCTTTTTTTGGCTCTTATGTCCTTCTCTCCTTTTCCTCTTTCATTCTTGTACCACAGTCTCCATTGCCCCCCAGTTCTCTTGATCCCGTCCACCTTTTTTGGGGGGGTGGAGGGGGGGGGAGGGGGTATACGTCTTGCATGCAGTGTTTGGGCTTCAAGCAATTGCCGATCGCTTGTTCGGAAATCATCTCCAAGACTGAATTCTTGTGCCCAGCTCGATACACACGGCCTGTTCAGATCCTATTTATCCCCCTGGTACAGATATTCGGCCTGAATAAAAACTACTAATTATACTGACTGAAACCTCCTCGTCTCACTTCCTTTGGCCCCTCAACCCCGCTTCTAATTCTTGGTTTACTCCCCCTCGTACATCTCTTCACCCGTCTGTTGACCAAGTAAACTGGCACCATGTGGCAGTCAGGAAAGCTCTGAGATTCCTCAGGTAAGCATCACGAAACTTGGATTATATTAGATAGTGTATTGCCTGTTTGGAGGCAACCCCGGGATCGATATCTTGTCGCAGGAACGGGACCAAGACGGGAGGATCAATTCATCCGCCGGGGGGGGGAAACCCGGGACTCCCCCACCTCAACCGGAGTGGATCACATAAACATCGCTTATCGCTCTTAACTATGATTAATCACCTTAGTATGGCCGAGGTGAAAGTATACTGACTACCAACTCCCCTCCCTGGAGCCACGAAAAGATGACCTGGCAACCCAAGGTTCTAGTCAAAATGGTCGTAAGCTCAGGTCCCATTTGTCCTTCTAGGTAGTATTTATACGAGGGATGCTGGTCAGATCCTTTGCGCATTGACCCACAGACTCAGTTTATTAAGTAGACAAGACTTCCAGAATCCTCGTTCCCTGAAAAGAGTCTGCCCTCTCTCGACTAGGACATGACCTGTCGACAAGACTGAAATCAACTCAAACCCCTTTTATTTTCCACCATCTGATTACAATCGCCGGGTAGCACGTTATGGCCGATCCGAAGCCCATCGCTCCCGTCGGGGGTTCTTCTCTCCAAAATTCTGACATTAGAGAGATACAATGGGATGATCCCCACGAGAAACGAAACCCTCACAACTGGCCAATATGGAAGAAGCTCTTTCACACCGCCGTGCCCTGCGTTCTCGCTTTTGTGATGCAAGTATTGCAGTCCAGCTCTTGTTCAGAATGAATGGGAGAGCCGTAAGGACAGCGCTGATTCCATCCTCCCCCAGCACGTTCGGGACATCCGTCAACGAAGCCGCTTTGGACCTCATAGCAACACGATTCAACGTATCGCAGACCGTCTCCATGCTCACCCTCACCCTGTATACACTTGGCCTGGCGTTCGGCCCTCTAGTCATCGCGCCGCTGTCAGAAACGTTCGGCCGCCGCCCCGTCTATATTTTCACCTCGACCTGTCTCCTGACGTTCAGTGCAGGGGCCGGGGCGGCAAATAACCTCGCGACTCTGCTCGTGTGCCGTGGGCTGGCTGGGGCTTTGGGGTCCTCGGGCATTGCAATCGGTGCGGGTACGCTGGCTGATATCTGGGATTTGGACAAGGAAGGCGGTCCTGCATCGTTGCTCTTTGTCCTGGGTCCCTTCCTCGGCCCCACGACGGGGCCCTTGGCCGGAGCCTATGTCCTCAAGGACCACGGCGACGACTGGAGATGGACACAATGGGTCATGGTGATTCTCTGCGCGCCCGTCTGGCTCGGCGCGGTCTTGATGCAGGAGACCATGAAGGAGAGGATCTTGGTCAAGACCAAGAGTGATGATACCCACCTCGAAAAGGGGGGAGGCTCGCAACAGCAGCCAGAACTTCCGAAGCCGTCCCTGAGAGACTTGATTACCACGGGATTAGGAAGGCCCGTGAAGCTCTTGTGCACCGAAGTCATCGTGTTCTCATTGACCTTGTATACGGCGTTCGCGTACGCCATGATCTTCAGCTATTTCGCCAGCTCGTCCTACGTCTACACGATCTATTATGGGTTCGACTGGCGACAGGTTGGGCTAACCTTCATCAGCGTCATTGTGGGATATGTTCTTGCGGCCTTGATGTTCGGGATCTTTGACAAGACTCTGTACGTCAGGGCACGCGTGGCTGGCGGGGGCGTTGCCGCCCCGGAGCATCGCCTCTACTCGGCAATGGCAGGCAGTGTACTATTACCCGTGGGCTTGTTTTGGTAAGGACCCCAAAAGCCTTCGCCTGTGAGGCATCCCTGCTAATTTCATCGCGTTTGTATCTTCAGGTATGCGTGGGAAGCCCACGCCGGTGGCCACTGGGCCGCCCTTGTGTGCGCAGGAATCCCTTTTGGAGTGGGAGCTTTTTCTCTTTTCGTAAGTCGCTTCCCACGACTTTTCAAACCCCATACTCGTGACCGTCTACCAATGCACTGAGCTAACAAGTGCTTGCCCCCCTTTGTGTAGCTGTCCGCCATCACCTACCTTGTCGATGTCTATCAAGCCGGTGCTGCAGCATCTGGTAAGTCACATTCTCCCCCACTCTACTCTTAATTCCCGTACTCATCCGGGATTCACTCTCAGCCTTGGCCGCCAACGGGGTCATTCGATATTGCCTCGGAGCCACATTCCCGCTTTTCACCGTACAAATGTACGAGAAGCTCGGGGTGCACTGGGCGAGCAGTCTCTATGCGTTCCTGTCCTTGTTTCTGTTGCCTATTCCTTGGGTGTTGTTCAAGTACGGAGCTTCCTTGCGCGGCAAAGGATACTCTAGGTGATGTTTCGATGTTCTGAATAGACGAGGGGGGGCTTCGTTAGAGCTTGACGACAGGATCAGCCATCATGGAAGGATGGTCACTATTTCTCTTTTGACCCGCAGATTTAGGATAAAGGGATTCTTATATGGCCGAGTGTCATAGTACTGTGTAATGAATGACCTGCTTGATGGTCAACTTGATTCACCTCAATACAAAAGTTCGTCTCATTAACCCGTCGATCCCGAGCCCACGCAACCATAATCTTCAGGCACTTCTGCATATCCTGATAAGTGCGTCCCTATGGAAAACCCAGCTTTGCAGGCAAGGGTCTACATACTTATCCAGCGCAGTAGTTTTTCGGGTGAGAGATGCCTCCTTATAGTGCAGGGTGCTTGGAGTGAGAGAGAATCACGGAGTGGCTCAGGGACAGGCGGAACTTGAAGCAAGGGCGAAAGGGAACGCAGTTCAAAGAGTCCTTTCACATTCAAACATCATCTAAGTATAAAGTACTAACTAGTTAACTGAACATGACATTACATATATCGTGCTGTAGTCGATAACAAGAAACAAAGTACGGAGTATCATACCGAGTAGATATACCCAAGAACAAGCGCAGAGACGCAGATTCCACGCTACAGCAATCGGCTGAAAGGGGATGTTGTCAGCCCTTACCGCGTTTGTTCAGCAATACAACAACAACAAACAAACATCAACCCCACCACCACTGCTGTCTCTGACACGGCAGCCGGGGTTTCAATTTCACCTATTGGGGCTATTATGCTCTTTTTGTTTCTGTGAGTGGGCATTAGTTTCAACCTCTTCTTCTGGCTCGGAAACTCTTCCACTCTTTGAGCCTGACGACCCTGGAACGTCGGCTGGACTCGGCCATCCCATTCTAGCGGGGGGAAGGCATCCGCGTCGTCACTCAAGATCCGTGATCGGCGGGATGGGATTACAAGGGAGTACGGAGTACAGTAACAACGAGTTACCACGGACTCTGTCTTTCGAGTCCCCTAAACATCATAGTAGCACGAGAAGAATGCTTGTCCGACTTTCTGATGCTTCGCCCCCGAGTCTAATCCAATGTCGATGATCGAGAATCCTCGCAATGGCCGCCTTCAGACAATCCAGACCGAAAGAATGGCGAGAACAGTCCACTGGGTACATGCATAAAGTAATTGTATGATGTAGCTACAACATGAAACCTAAGTCGGAATACGACAAACGCCAGACCAGTTATGCCTATCAGCCCCTTCCTCGCAGAACCCCGGCTGCAAAAGTCCCAGATTTACCCCCAGATAAAAAAAAAATAAAGCCCTGGCATCATTGAGAGAAAACAAAGAAAAAGAAAGCCATCATGTATCGCACAAGCGTGAGAAAGCGGATAACAGCAGTTCAGTTGAAGGTCCAGCCGCCATTGAGTCGCAAGCGTTGACGCTCAGCCAGGTCGCGTCGAATCTCATCTTGCGTCAGTCCGTCCGGTCCAGACCAGTGCGCACTACTAGTGCGCTCGCGGAATTTCTTGATCTTCTTGTCCCCTTTGAAGGTCTCCTCCAGGGAGAATGGTGCAATGGGTCCAAAAATAGAATCTGCCTCCATGCCTTCTTGCTGACGCAACAAAGACTCCAACTCTTTCGGCTGGGCCCACTTGGGAACAGGTAGCATCTCCGCATCCGAGTCCTCGTCTTCGCTGTCCGTGGCAATTTCGGGCAGGTTGATATTCTCGCCGTTGGGATAGTTGGGCGATTCCTTGACTGCATGTTTCTGCGACGAGCTCGCAGCTGGCGTTCGGTGCGCAGCAGCTGGCGGTGCCATTGGTGGTTCCGCGAAGGGAATTTTGCCACTGGCATATTTGGTCATGTCCATAGGGTGTGCAGGTCTTTGCGTTTGTCCAGTCTTGAGAATGGAAGCTGGTTGCTGAGTATGGCTGTAGAATGAGGGCTTCTTGGGCTCCTGGAAACAAACGTTAGCAACAGACTAACAAACCGCCGAAGATTCTGACATACCTTGCGGATGTTGGACTGGCGGATTGGAGGAGCCATGGTGGGGCGCATTGAGGACATGCGATTCTGTTCGTCCTCTGTCCTTCTGCGTTTGGACTCGCCCGCCGGTTGCATAGTGCCCGTCTTCAACGCTGTAGGTCGCTGATTAGCCTCCTCATCCAGACCTCTCTTGGGAGGCTTGGCCGGATTGGGTTGCGGTGGGTTGATGGAGCGGAAGGAGGGCTGGATTGATCCGAGGCGAGAAGCTGGCCTTGTAGCCCCCATCTCACTTCGCTGGGCTGCTTGAGAGGCCGGTCTCTCGACAGGATGGTTGTCAGGCTGTTGGCTTCCCTGCCTCTCTAGTCTACGTTGGCTTTCCAGTCTCCGCTTCTCAATTGCCTGGATTTGCGCCGCCTTTTTAGGATCTTCGGCTACAAGTCGCTCGCGCCGCTCGGCTTCTGCCCGACTGCGCATGTCCTGGCGACGAGCTTCTTCTTGCTGCTGAGCCACACGCTTGCGTTCGAGTTCACGGCGCTGCTCCTCTCGACGCCGTGCCTCACGTTCATCCTGTTCTCGCTTCCTTTCGCTCGCGAGCTGAGCCTTACGCTGCGACTGAGCAGACATAGAACTCTTGAAGCTGCTATTGGATGAAGCAGTATGTAACGAAGAGTTGCTGGCTTTTTTCTTCAGAGTAGGTTGCTTGGCCGGGGTCGGGGCGGGGACGCTAGACTCCCTCACCCCGGAAGACATAGTGGAAGATGCCAGTGTCATGGGCCGAGAAAGAGCACTGCCCACACGAATGGAGACAGGCTGAGGCTTGGGCTTCTGAAGAGTTTCGCGGGTAGGTCTGACAGGTCGACCCTTTGTTTGCTGTTGTTGGGGGATGGAGCTGGGAACAATGGTTCTGGATCCAGCCTCGACAACAGCCTCCGTTTCCTTGGATGATTTTTGTAATTGGGGCAATCTCTGGGTTGTTGGTGCGGCGGGTGCCTCGGAAGTTGCACGGGACTCGTTATCAGCAGGATACTTTTCCTGTGCAGACCGGAGTTGCATAGCTCTGTGTTTTTCTTGTTGCCGGGCCTTCTGAGCCAGCTCTTCTTCTCTTCGGCGTTCCTCTTCTCGTTGACGTTCCTCCTCACGTCGACGTTCCTCTTCTCGTTGACGCTCCTCTTCTTGCTGGCGTTCCTCTTCGCGTTGGCGTTCCTCTTCTTGTCGGCGTTCCTCTTCGCGTTGGCGTTCCTCTTCTTGGCGGCGTTCTTCTTCGCGTTGGCGTTCCTCACGTTCCATCTGCCTACGCTTCTCTTCTCTCTCGGTAGAGCTGCGAGTCCTACGGCCATCCTGTCGCGGGGGGCTCAGGAGATGAGCAGATTGTGGTCGCTGCATAGCATCCCTGAGCTCGCTGATGGGCCGACCACTTGGTCGCAATCTCGGCTGTTCGGGTGAGGATGCTTCTTTCCGAGCGGCAGCGGCTAAGCCTCCGGTATTCGTGAACAAGCCCTTGGCCGACTGCACGATTGATTGGAGTCTAAACTTGGACGCACTCAACGGGCCATCCCAGCGTTCCGCTGCAGGTGATCCAACTGGCGTAGTTGAGAGTTGAGAGTCGATATGCGCAGACGCACTCTTCTGATGAGTTGGCCGCTGCGGAGAAGAGTAGAGAGGCGTTGTTGACTTTCCACGACCTCCGTCAGAGGCGCGGTTGGCAGATGGTCTCGTCGTTCCTGCCGCACTTCTTGGATTATCAAGAGCAACAGGGGAGCGATCTTCCTCGGCAGCCCGCAGAGCTCTAGCTCCCGAGAGTTTGGCGTCTTTGCTATCAGTTCTCCGATGAGACTGTGCCGTGGATCGGGAAGGCGAGTTCATTGGTTTAATCCAATCATCGTCAAGTTGCATGGGCGCTGCGGCATGCGCATCACGGGGCTTCGAATTAGAGATATCCGGTCTCGTATCGGGCTTAGAGATTGGCAACTCAGGGTAGGTAACCTGAGCTGTGGACAAGCGCGAGACTGCGGGGATAGATTTAGTCGGTCGCGACGGCTGTAGTTTGCCGAGCATGCTGATTTTCTCATGCAGTCTCTGAGTCGAGGACTTGGCATGGAGCTTGCTGGCTCTCGTATCGATATCCGATTCTCCCTCGTCAGTCAAATCTTTACTGTCGTCAATATCCATTCTGTCATTGTTGGTGTGTTCGTCCTCCGCGGCAGGCTGTGTGTTTCTGTGTCCTCCAGTCTGCCTTCCGAGATAGCTCCCTCCGCTACTAAGTTTGGAAATCTCGAGATGACTTGTGCGAGACAATCTCGAACCACCCAGACTCTTTTTGGTCAATGGCTCGCGTGCAGGTAGTGAAGCGAATGAAAGGCTACTCTTGCGGATCGGGGCTCGTGCCGGGGGAGAGGCATCCGAAGGGGAGCCAATATCATCGACATCGAGAACCGTTTTATCCTTGTCCTTCTCCTCCTTCCCTTCCTGTACGGACTTCGCGGCAGGTGCGGTGGGAGTCTTGGCAGGTGAATGCGCCTCCAGAGCTTTGCCAGGCTCCTTCTCTGACTGTTCCAGAGGGCTGGGCTTGAGAACTTCCTCCTCCTCCTCATCCGGTTCCTGTTGCATATCTACCCGTTGTTCGGATTTGTTCTCGGGGTCTGGAACCTGTTGCGGCTCGACATTCTCTTCAAGCGCAGGTTCAGACTTTTCGCGCTCCTCTCGCTCTTCATGTCCCTCATGCTCATCGCGCTCGAACTCGGGCTCGGGTGCGGGTTCAGTCTGAAGATCGGTCTCAGGCTTGGGCTCATTGTCGGGCTTTGTCGCAGTTTCCAATTCGGGTTGCTCTCCGTATTCAGGCGTCGGTGTGATAGCGGCCTCCTGTTCTTCCGGTTCTGTTTGCTGTGTCTGAGAGTTTGTGCTCCGCTCCGGTGACGGTTCAACTCGCTCAGGCTCGACTGTTTCGCCTCGATGGCGCACATTCTCTTGAGCAGAATGGAAAGAGCTAGCGGTCATACGGCGCTCATTTGGTGAGTGAGCCTGATTTTCGGTACCGATAAGCTCGGTATCCACCGGTTGCGTCGACGATTGGGATTCAGTCTGTACTTGTGTCAAGACAACATCATCATCGATATCTTCCTCCATGTCTTCGGCATCGGGCATGCCATGATAGCCTGAGTCGGTATTGTACTCCGGGAAGGAATTGAGATTCTTGCTCAAATCGGGATAGTCGGGTTGAGCTGCGTCCTTGCTAACGGGCTCTTCAGGTTCGGCCACCGGGGTCGGTGCTGCAGGGGGCGACGCAACGGGTGTCTTGGCGGGTGAGCGTTGAACTGCCGGGACTGTCGGGCTAGCAGCAGGTTTGCTCTCAAGCTTGCTCTCCGATTTGGTTTCGGGTTTGCTGTTGTGTACGGAAGAGAATATCTCGCTCAAAGGCTGTATATAGTAAGCAACAAGTCCGCCGTAGAAAGCCAGTCAACGTACCACACGAGGCTCGGTCGCATCGCGCTTTCGCGCAGTCCGCGGCGTTTTGCCACGCAACTTGCCAGGAGTCTTGAACGCATCCGTAAGGTTGCTGGAGGAGGGTCAGTAAGGGACACGGACGAACCCGATGCTACGCGGGCGCAACTGACAATTGGTTCGAAGAGAAAATCTCGGCCATGTGCTCGTTCAACCAGTCCATCTCATGGCGCACAGGATATTCGACCTCTTCCATTTCCTGATCCACAAGCTGCATGCAGTTCTCTTTCTCGGATGAGATCCAGGCTGCAGAGCCAACAGGCTTCTGCCCCCTCGCGCCTGTCGCAGCCATGGCGATGTAAACAAACGCGAATTGAGGATCGGTGTTGTCAAGAAGGCATTAAAATTAATGTAACATGTGGGAAGGGCAAACGAGCCCAGTCTAGAGATTAGTGACAGTCGAGAAAAGCAGCATAAGATTGTGGGGTGTCGGCTGGGGGTGGATGGTCGGCCGGTGGGCTTCAGCGGCCTGTCGTCCGGAGTTTGAAGCATCAAAACATCGGCCAACGCGTGAGTCCCGCTCTGGCACGTGACCTCTACATCATGGGTGCCTGGCGCTTCAGGCACGATATAATGAGCATAACTCTTAGGCTAGCATTAAAAACTCTGGAGCTAGGACTTGTGATTTCTGGACTGACTATTGCACTACTTCAAGCTCCATATCGATGTACAAGTATTATCTTCTTCGCTCCAAGTCACTTCAAGTCTTCAAAGTGAGCTTTTGTGGATACCTGGCTGAATTCTACATACAAATTTCAAGTGGAATTGCCACGCGACAGCCTTCCAGGTAGGAGTACCTCTTACAGCTGAAAGAATATTTAAGTGTCTGTGACATCATTTATGGCCAGATCTAGATTGGGTGCGGATGATGTGCTTTTTGATATGCCTCCATCAAGTGGTTGGCGGTTCATGGACGGATGCTGGCCCCTCCGTATTCCAGCGCTAGCCACTGCGTCACTTACCAAGATCTCGCTCGTGTATAGGAGCACCGAATCGTGTTGGTTTCCGGTTTCGTGCCAGTTGCCAATGGAAGCATTTGCAAAACCGCGGGATGGTTCTCAATTGTGATGGATAATAGAGCGGAAGCTGACTGATTGATGTGTGACCGGAGAGTGACATCATCCCAGCTCCAGCCCACATAAACACAGCCAGACAATGTGCTTGTTACAGTGATACACAGTATGAGGGGCATCATGGCGAGCGAGCACGGTGTTACTGATTGGACCTCGGATTCAAAACGGCCAGTCATGAATGAGCCATTAAGGCTTTGCCGGGTAGACTAGCGGACAGACGTCTAGGGGCAAGTCTGGATCTTCGACCTGCAGAACATGCATAGCAATGCGTGAACTGCTGCTTGCTTGGGAATTTATCATGATATGAGTAGATTCTGAATGAATGAAGGGAGGCCCTTGCATAAGCGCACACACCGTCTTTCAGTCAATTTGATAAGTATACTATAGTATAGTAGTGAGAGGAGAGCTGCTGAGTTGATCCGAGATTATAATTAGTTTTGGCCGTGCAAGTTAATCCGAAACACCGGTCCAGGCCATCACATGTTTGGTCGTTTGCTTGCTTCATGTGGGGGGGGAAGAGGAAGAGGAGGAAGGAATACAGTACACAGTACTAGAAAGTAGTAGCAGTGAATAAGTTAGTAGTGAAACAAACAGTGAGCAGTGAACCCCCAAACCTGAGGCACACGACCAAATCAACTCCGCCCGCCGCCCCGACTCCATTATTGCATCACCCTCTCTTCTTCTCTTTTCTCTCTTTCGCAGCTCTCCCGAACTTTCTCTCGCTCATCCTTTTTTCTTCTTATTCTCCCAGATCCCCCCCTCCTCCCCGCACACCCAAAGTAATTCACTCTAATCATCTCAATTCTCTGCTTCCTGTGTTGACTGCAGACTCCTCTTCGCACCCACCTTAATCTCGTGGTATTCTTAATCCTCAATTCTCTCTCTGGGTTTTCCCCTGACAATCCACCCTTTTCCTTATCTTTCCAGCTTTCCGAACCCACACAACTTTCGTCATGGCTGCGGACGTGAGCTACCCCAACATGAACGGCCATGGTAAGGTACGTATCGAGCTTCCTGCTGTCAGTCTCGGGCTGAGAAGAGCTCTTGAAGCTAATTTCGCGTGCGATCTTCAGTTCCACACATTTCACTTTTCGCCGTGAGTCCGAAATCGAGTTGCACAGGCTTACCACAGATCCTTCCGCTTAGGTATTATTACCAATGGTAAGTTCTGGCTCCTAATCTCAGCCTCTTTCCAGGCGGAGAGGCATTGACATATTCCAATTGCAATCGATCTGACATACGGTTTTCACAGGACCTATTGCCGATAACATCAAGACTGAGGCATCCCGCACCAGTCAAGAGTTGCGCGAGCTGCGAAACGCAGCAGTGACTCCCTCCACCACCGCCGCGACCGGCCAACCCCTGACCTGTATGTACCACTCACAATCGTAGCACACGCGCGTTGCTGATCTCGGATAGATTACCACTCTCTGCTGTACAGCCTCTTGAGCGTGAGTGACTGCGAGCCCGTCCTACCCAGGCCAGTCCTAACCAAATTTTCGTTCTAGTGGGAGCAACCCCGAGCCACCGCCGTCTCCTTTATCAGCGTCGTCGCTTTCATCTTTGCCGCCCGTTATCTTCCTCTCCTCCGATGGTTCTTCAAGTTTATCTATGTGGTTCTGGGCTGTGAGTGAAATCTACACGGCAGACTCCATTGACACGGACTAATGGATATTATAGTCACCGCGCTCGCTGAGCTGGGTGGTCAGCTTGCCCTCAAGCAGAGCGTTGTCGGATCTTTCCGCCCTCGCAAGTACTACACTGTCCCCAAGGAGACGGTGGAGGCTGTGTTGGAGGATCTCGAACAGCTCGTGGATTTTGTCCTGATCGAGTTCCAGCGCGTTCTGTTCGCTGAGAACCTCGTTCACACCATTGCTGTAGGTCAATGCTACGCCTGTGCAGCGTGTGATCAGATCTAACCCGCTGCTAGTCCTTCCTTGCCGCTTTCTCCGCCTACTGGTTGATCAAGTTCCTTCCCTTCTGGGGTCTCGCCCTCATCACTGTCACCATTGCTTACTTGGGTCCTTTGATCTACATCAACAACCGTGAGGTCATCGATGGCCAGATTGAGCACCTCCAGGAGATGGTCAACAGCCAGGCCCACCAGCTGAAGGAAGTCGCCGAGGAGCGCACCGCACAGGCAACGGGTCTTGTCAAGCAATATGTCGAGGACTACAGTGCCAAGGCCCAGGGTCTCGTGCACCGTCGGTCTGCTTCGCGCTCTGTGACCCCCGAGGTGGCCAAGGTGGTCAGCCCCGTTGTCAAGGAAGAGACTGAGACTGAGCCCGTGATTAAGACGACCGACTTCCCCGAAGCCCCAAAGGCTGAGCCTGTGGCCCCCGTCTCTGTTGCGCCCGTGGTGGAGTCGATCGAGCAGCCTGCCCTCCATGCTGAGGAGAAGGAGCCTCTCTTGGCTTAGATAGTGTGAGATCAAGGTGGGCACAGATTGATGGCTCTTTCTAGGGGTGTTGTTTGGTAGTCACAAACGGTCCCAATAAGCCAGTTGTGGGGACAGGCGCGGCTGGGCTAGGCCAGGTGGTATGTATGCGGTGGTGGGGTTTGTACGATGGCAAACTGAACTTCAATCGCTGGTGATCATCGGAGAAGTCTTTCTTGTCCCTGTCATTGTCCCTTTTTCTTTCCTTGTTCGTCTCTTCTTCCTTTTGCTCGCAGGTCGACTGTGGAGTACATTGTTTGTTTGGGTTGTCACTTATATCTTATGCTCGGTATGAAATTTCCCAACCGTCTCAGGGTAAATCAAATTGATGTAGGGCCAGCTGGTTCAAAGTTGAGTTTTTGGACAGAATACAAGGCAGAGAAGACTCTCCCTGGAAGTAGATAAATTATGCCTCGAGCGCTAGACAAACTAACCCGGCACGGGATGATCACCCGGTATTGTCTGCGGTATACGAGCAGCAGACGGGACTATGTAAGGCCGCGCATTCCAGTGCACGATACGCCCCCTGCTTTATAGTTCGTGCAACCGAGTACCCTTGGTTGAATTGGAGGAGATATAGGAGATAAAAGAAAAAAAAAAAAAAAAGAAGGGGTTGGGAAGAGACACAGAGTAGTCGAGGACTACATAGTTAATCTACACCATAACTAGTCGAACAATCAGATTAGACGTTGACGAAAACGTCAAAAAGATGTGCATCATCCGTGAATCGAACACGGGCCTCATCGATGGCAACGATGAATTCTACCACTAGACCAATGATGCTTGTTGATGTCAGAAATTGACCAACTTTGTCACATCACCCTATGTCAGTTTGTTTGTGCTGAAAGCTGCATTGTGTCCATGTCCAGGACCTTGGACCATCCTCGTCGACTGAGTATTATGGGGTTAGGAATGCCTCTTCCTTTCTTTGATGAGTTTATTAATTAGGGGATTTTTAGTCTAGACGATGCTTTGCGGTCGGTGGTGTTTGGGGGAGGTTCAGGGTGTATGATGTATGATGATATATATGCATTCAGGCTTCATGTCTGCGGCAACGTTCTTGCCGGGAGACTCTATCGGACTTGACGGTTCAATCAACTACTAGACTGCAAAACCCCAGCCGGGCAAAGGTAAATACTCGTATGCCTACACAATTAACGTCAATGGTTATGGTGCACAACATACAAGAATACACGGATTCGCCGTGCGGTTGGTATTGAATCTAAATTTGAGTCTCAAGTCCAACAACCAAGAAAAGAATCCTCGATCGTATCCCCTCACAGACACAGAACTAGCGCTCAAGAGCGGAAGGAAATACGGCAAGCGTCAAAGCTCTGCCTAACATACCCCAAGAAGAGACCTTTTTACGCACTTGGATGAAGAATATACAAGTCTATATTGTACATACAATATAAATGATTTGTTTTATGTGAATATGGCTGGGAACCCATCATCAGCACGCCAGCACATATTGCGGTGGTAGAGACCACAGTGAACCGCCCCCCTATTTAGCCTCCGGCTCGACATCAGTGACGCCGTCAAATCCCTCGTCCATGGCGTCGGGGTTCAGGTTCGCTGCATCCGGCGCAGCGCCGTCGCGATGTTTGTCCTTATCGTGGGCGACGGTGCGCCAGCCCTGGGGGGCGGAGGGGTCCTTCAGATATTCGGACATGGGGAACTGGATGGACGGTGTTAGCATTTGTATGTAACCAAACATGGTACGGGAGATGGTTCTCGAGCGACATACGTAGTGATCGTTCTTCTTCATGGTCACCACCCACGGCACGTTGTCAAAGGTCACGGCCCGGAGACGGAAGTAGGTGTTGTCTGGGATTTTGCGGACCTCTTCAACGAAGCGATCGAGGTTCGGAGTCGGGGTGCCGTTGACGGCAGTAATAAAGTTCGTGGGCGAGAGGCCGTATTGGTAGGAAGGCGAACCGCGGCTCTGTTGCAAGATCACAATGTCAGTATTGGAACGCAGTGGAGGAATAAGAGGAATGGGGAGACGTACCCTAGCGCTGACGTAGACTTCGCTATGGAGTTTGGAGATTTGCTGCCGGACCGCATGATGGGGCTTTTGTAGGACAGCGCCACAGAAGACCACCGCGCGGTCGGTCTCCAGATCCTCTGTCGGCACCGTGGGAACTTGGATGCGCATCTCCTGGCCGTTGCGCACGATGAGCGCTTCCAAGGACTCTTTCTCGTACATGATGTCAAGCTCCGAGACGCGGGTAATCAGCTGCCCGTCTAGCGTGAGGATGATGTCGCCCTCCTCGAAGCTATCCAGGCCCGAGGAGGCGAAGCCCGGAGGGTGACAGTCGACTTTGCGGACCATAAACAGCTGATGCCGGGCCGGATTCGCTTGCGTCACTTTCTCGATCCACTCCTCGGACACGCCCATGATGCGGGCCTGGCTCATCTGCACCACGTAACTCTCCATGTTGAGAATCCGCAACGTGGGCATTTCGCCTTGCTGGACCTTGGACAGGACGGGGAGGAGAGACGGCGTCGCGAAGCCCAGATGGTACTCAACATCTTTGTGCGAATTCGCCGTGCGCTCGCCAAGGTAGTTCAGCCAAAGCGCGTGCACCGTTCCATCCTCTCCAACCAGCACACCGTTGGAGCATTGTCCGCTAAGACCAGTATCTACAGTAATGGCATCGAGGTTAATCGCACGGTAGCGCGGGGCCGAGGCATTGGCCGGAATGGATACGGTTGTGATGTCGGTGACGGCGGTCTTGGCCACCACAATACGGAAGTTCTGGTTGAAGCCGACGAAGATGGTATCCTGACCCTGCTTAATGTACTCGGTGCTAAGCTTGGCGCTCTGTACCGGAGCCTGGACCAAGCTAGGGTCGTACTGTATGATGCTGTAGTTCTGAAGAGGATGCAAGAAGACCACCTTGGCGGTCACGATGATCGAATCGGCCACGGTGACGTTGATGTCGCAGAGGTCGTATGGAACAATGGCGCGCGAGACCACAACCAGACCCTTCTGCGCGTCAACCACCAGGCCAAATCCCGTCTTCTTAGCCTGAGGATAGCCGTCCAACTTGAGCGGCATCGTACACGAAACGCGCACGAAGCTGCGCACAATATCTGCGGCAGCAGGCTGACTCACACCATCAAGCTGGATAAAATCGGCTTTCCTCGGCACAGGCGGCAAAGCGGGAACGGGGTCTGCGAGGTCAGAGAAGTCCCAGAGTCCAGTGGTATCATTTCGCACGGCCAGTCGCATCTTAGGGTGCCAGTGCCGATCGATATAGACAATGCTGGTACCACGCGTGTGGAGGTCACGAATGTGGCGATACGAGATAACCACTCTCGAGCGATCGGGGATCGTCTTCATCACCTCCACGAACTCTTCCAGGGTCCGCGTTGGCCGCTTGTCCACGGAGTCGATCAGCCACCCGGACAGGGTGTTCTCCAGCTTGAAGGAGCCGGCGGCCTCGCAGACATACACGCCGCGGGTAGCAATGGCATACAAACGAGCCTGCTGATAGGACAAGTCATGAAACGTGCCCCCCGCTACGGTGACAAAGCGGTCGGGCGTAATGGCATGCAGGTCGCCAACCTGGCACTCCACCTCTACATCCTGACCGCCTCTTTGCACGAGCAGACGCACGGTCTGCCCGACGCTCGAGTCTAGAATGTCGTCCAAGCGGATGAACTGAGTGAGCAGTTCCCCGTTGACCTTGAGTAGCACGTCACCCTCCTCGAGCTTTCCATCTGCCGGACCCTCCGGCAAAATGATCTCTGCGACCAGCATGCTGGTCTCCGTGGGAGCGGCCTTGCGCACAGTGGCTTCCCACTCGGGCGTCAGACCCAATCGACGACACTCATCGAATGGCTTGAGAATCCATTGCGTTTGAATGGTTCCTCGCGTGACAGGCTGACCTTGGCGGATGCATTCCAGCGCACGCAGCGGCCGGTCCAGCGGGAGGAAGTAATCTGTGGCCGCGCCGTCCGCACGACCGCCCGCCTGCAGAGCAATCGCATGGCCGTCAATGTTGACGACAGGACTGCCGGAACTGCCACCACTTGCTGCCGCGGCGGCCTGAATGTAGTTGGTATTGAAATCGCTGTATCCCTCGCCATATTCGGGAGCGTTTCGATCCAACCGACTGATGACGCCGGACAAGATACTGAGCTTTTCTCCGGCATCATTACCCACGACACGAATCTCCGACCCCACCTTTGCTGCGTCCGGATGCAACTTCAATTCCTTCAACTTCATGTAACGGATCGCTTTGGGGTCGAACTGTAATATTCCAAAGTCGTGCACAGGATCTCGATAGATAGGACGAACATCACACTGAAGTCTGTTAGAACTGCATAGCAGTCAAGAGTGAGAGAGAGATGTCCGTGCAGTGGGTTGCAGGAGTCATCGAAACTTACTTCTTCGTGGTTGTCAAAAATACAGTATCCCCAGAAGGGTCCCGGACACACCACATGACGGTTGGTCAATATATATCCCCGCTCAGCATCAACCACAAACCCAGTTGCCTGACTACTCATTGATAGTTCCGTATCGAAAGAGCAAGTTTGGCAGAAGTGGATGGAGACGACGCTTTTCACGACCTCCTCAATGGTAGCTTGCCATTCAGGCGAATCCGCCTGTGCAGCCCCCAGGGGCAATACTCGACCAGCATCCTCCTCTTCCTCCACACTATAAACGGTTCCGTTTGCAGGCGTGGAGTCACCCGGCGTTAACGTGCTGGTCTCGGGACGGAGGTGCTTGGTGGGCCGCTCGGCGGGTGCGGCGATCGAGCTGCGCTTGCGCTTGGCGCCTGCGTCACCAATTGAATCCATCTGTAGCTTAAGGATCCGAGAGTCACGGGGTCTCGAGAATCGGGTAGCGAGCGAAGTATAGGGGCGAGTTGAACAAGTGTTGGGAGCGTTGATGCTTCTCGGAGCTATGACGCTTGACCAGAGAGCCAAGCTTTGATGGTGAGTCGGCTGGAGTCGTACGGCGCGATGACTATGATGTGATATATAGGCACGATGCAAAGCGGAAGGCGATCTCAGCGTAGGCGATTGGGTGCTAATTGAAGGCAAAGTGAGGTGGTGCCAAGATCTATCAGGAGAGCTGGATGCAGTCGGCGAATGCGGCGGCGGCGGCGGCGGCGACGGCGCGGTGGACGACAAAGAGGAAGCGGCAGCTATAGCAGAACAAGTGATAGTACTGTTGAGGAAGATGGTAGTAGCGACAGACAATGAGCTCCTTCTGTAGAGTGGGAGCCAGACGCAAGACATTCACAAGGTCCGCAAGCAACAAGTTGTTGGAATAAGAGGGAGTTTGAGGAGGGGGGGGGGGAGAAAAGCTGAGAGAGTGACGGAGTGCAGAGCGGACAGCTGGAGGCAGAAAAGCTCAGCTACGCGGTCAGAAAAGCCTTACCCTCTGATTGGCCATTCACCCTCCACCGCCCGTCAAGCTGCAGCAACACAGTCCGATGACCAGATCAGATGGATCCAATCGAGGGAAGAGTGACAGGGTCAAGGCGACACAGTATGAGGCCCATTTATAGCCGATGGAGGCTTGATGGATGATATATTCCAGGTTCTGACTATGGACGGCTACCTAGCGAAGTAGAAGAACCTGGGTGGTAAGGGCGTTGAGGTCTGTCAACACCTCTATCAATGCGTGGCTATAATACACTTGATGGTTGTCTTCCAAGCTCCTTTCCTGCCACCTTTTCCCCCCAAACCGCTTTGGTCATACTCACTAGAGGCATCCGCCCATTTCTAGCTGTAAAACGCCGATGTCCTGTTTTAATGCCCCCGAAAGAGCCCATCCCCTCGTATGAGTCCGATAACGAAGATGCGTTCCCCTACGTTCAAGAATGATGAAGCCGAGACTGACTCCATCTTGCTATTCGTATCATGACACCGATCCACGGGGAATCCGGCGCCAAGGCCGTAACGCAGTGTTCGCGATCCGCAGTAATCGAGACATACACTCTAGGCTTGGTGGTTATGTCTATAAGAGCCTCTACTACGTGATAGAGGTAATGAAGAGGCTTCCATCGTTCGTGAAGCTTTTGTGGGCCTTCTCTGGGAGAAACCTGGGCCCGCTGCCAAGGCGCCCTCGAGCATACCGCGGAGTCTAGGTTTGTTTTTCCGAATATCCAAGGATAGGTGTTCAGGCGACTGTCTCGGTAGCGGGAGAAGGGCTGGGCTGCCCATTTCCTTTCGAGGCCTTGGGACTAGGTTGGCCAGAGCGGGAAAAGAGATCGCTGAGACGATTGTAGAGATCATTCATTGCAGGCATGTTGGGCGGTGGCGTCAGAATGGCTGGGCCATTGGGAGGAACACCACCTGACTTCTTGGCTCGGTCGGCCACGGTTGCAAGGTAGGCCAGGTTGGCCTGCAGCCGTCGCATACACTCCACATACTCCGGACTCGGGCGCTGAGAGTGGGAGGACTTGTCAGGAGTCTGCTCCGAGGTTGGGGATGGGTTGGGCTCTTGAGAACCTTGCTGAGCAGGTGAGCCCCCGGCCTTGCCCGCTGCCTGAAGATTAATGACTTCCTGCAGCAACATCGAATTGATATCCAGAAGCACCGACACACGGGCCTTCTCTCGAGCAACCGCGGCAGGCGACTGGGGAGCGGAAGGAGACGAGGTTGGCGCCAGGTTGGGTTGCGGAGTCGGTTTCGGTTGTTGCGTAGAAATCATGTTGTTTGCTGAGATTGAAGCCATATTGGAAGATAATGAATGTGCAGCAGTGCCAGGGATCGCGGCGGTTGAGGTCGTTTGTGGAGGAAGAAACTGGCCCATGGAATTCGGAACAGGTGGCTGGGCAAATGGCGCCGCGAAGTTGGCGTGGGGTCCTGCTAATCCATCCCGTTCATTAGCGGCTTGTCCCTGCAGCCGACATTGCGTCTAACTCGGACACTTGGGCCAGCAACACGGCGTAGCTTGAAAGCGACAACAACGATCAGGAGGCAACCGGGGTGATGGGAGAGGGTGACACGATAGTGGAGATCCACTCAGCCATTGGTCCTCGCCGTAGCGAAGACGCAACCAGACCGGGTCAGATGCGGTAGAGTCAATATTGGAAATGATGTCCAATGCGACGAAGCAACCGTTGATCTAAGTCACTCAAAGGGTGGGGAAACTATAGGGGAAGAGGGGAAGCGGGAGAGGAGGAATAGCCCAGGTACAAAAGAGGTCACAGGCAGTATTAAGCAATCGGTGATGAGGCAAATCAGATAAGAAGAATTGGCAATGACTAGGGAGCACCACTCCGATGATAGACTGATGACAACGTACCTTGTGATTGCTGGGAAAAGCCAGACGGCATCATTGCTCCACCGGGGCCGACCTGCATTGGCACCGAATTGAAAGAATGCGGTAATTGTTGCTGGGGAGGTGTAGATTTAGGCTGGGGAAAGGAGGGCATGGCATTCGGATAGTATGGAAATTGTTGAGGACTCTGAGTTGAGACAGGAAAAGCTGCAGTCTGCTGCATCGCAGTCGGGAAGCCGGAAGGATTATTCGAGTCCATGGCGATGATGTGACGGACGACAGCTGGACTGGGAAAACCTCTCTTCACTTTCTTTTGTTTATTCTTCTCTCTCTCTCTTTCTTTCTTTCTTTCTTTTTTTTTTTTTTTTTCTTTTTGTTTTCTTTTCTTCTTTTTGTCTAATTAAACCTTCAACGGAACACGCTCGTAGAAAGTCAGTGTCAGAGTTCCGAACGGTTCTCTGACTCGCGGGAATCCAGGGATGGACGAATGCGAGACTAAGCCCGGATCTCCTCAAGCCTTAGTGGCCTGTGATCGGTGGCTTTAATTGCCTATGGATTTTTCTGGAACAACCCACGGAATCGAGAATGAGGGGAAAATAGGAGCAATTAAAATGCAAGAAGATCACCAAGGGTCAATTTTAAGATTAAAGGGAAAGATGGGAAGAGGAGGATCTTGATTGGGCCGATGGGGACACGACAGGCCAGCAGACCGACTGGGCTGAAAGGAGACGGAGAGAGATTGGGGGGGTTCCAGTTGATGGAGGGAGATCCAAGGGGGGGGGAGGGGGGGGGTGGTGGAAAGAGTAGTGAAAAAAAAAAGGCGGCCACTAAGGGGGGCCTAGACTGGAGGAGCAACAGCTGACAGCCCAAACCCAAAGGGAGTGGGAGTGAAACGGATATGCAGGAAAGGAATAGATAAAAGCAATAATCGTGATTAAGGGAGGGAAGAATGATGAATGGAGACAGACGAGGGACACAGTCATGGATCGAAGGGTAGAGCGAACAGTGGAAAGAGACTGAGACGGAGACGGTGGAGGGACAGGAAGAGATTTGCTGGCCGGATCCAAAACTGATCAGCCCGCGAGCGATTGGTTGATAAAGCATGGCCAACCATTCGTTCGGGCGGGCCGGTGAGTGGAGTTGTTCGGTTTGTGGTAAGTTGTCTTTTGGTTTGGAGTCTTGGATTTTCATCCGTACTTACTGTGTACTACAGTATGCTATGGGTATTGCTGGTCAGGAGACATTCGGAGTAAGGTTCATGGACTGGATGATCAGTCGGAATAACTAATATAATACGAAGTAGTACTAACATGGATAGTGGTAGTGACTATTGCCTACTAGGTACGGAGTACTGGGCTTATTTCTCAGCAAAAGTGTAGATAACTATCTAAGGTATGGAATTTTCTACTGTACAGAGCACTTGGAAGACCTGAGGCATCAAGTTCCGTCTACTTTCCTTTCTGCCTGATTTGGCAGGCTCAGCACTGCGAGCTCTCCTCGTCGTCATCATCATCATCATCTCTCTCTTTTCCACTGATGACTCTTTTTCAACGCACATCATCTCTAAATCCATACATTCAATCCACTGGTCGCCTACCGAGAGGTACTTTTTTTCAGATGAGCATTTCCGCGGCGGATCGTCCTCGCAGATTCGGTAGTCTTCCAGAAGCCCCAATACCCAGGGTCATTGACGCGTTTCCGATGAAACTGATCTCAGGCCCAGCCTCGGCTTCTTTGCCAGGTTGGGTGGCATCTGTCATGCCAATGGGGCCAGCCAGCCCCACGCGAGTTGATCCCTCACTCCCGCAAAGCCACAAGTCAGTGTCCCGTGCTCAGTTGTACAGTCCATGTATCCCTCTCCAAATTGGGGGATCTGCCGGCGCTCGAACCACCTACTCACCGGTGGCGTGGTTTGTGAGTCTGCTTCCCTGAAGAACCGACCGACTTGCAAAGTAAGTTACTGGGAGGGAGCCCACTGGACCAACTACTCTGATTGACTTAGGCTAATGAACGGAATTAGTGGCTGGGTAGGCAGAAGATTGACACGATTACCATACAATGTAAACGCCAGCAGATGCGCTTTCAGTGCAAAGCACGATATATCAATGTCACCAATGCAATAACAGGTAGTGGTCGGACTGTTGGTACTCTATCTATCAATAATATCTCCTCCTCGTCGCTACAATAGTCTTATGGGCACTGTAAACGACGGCTTTTGGAACCATAGCTCGATTGCTGTCGTCGCCTCGATGGCAGCGTTGTTATTAATAAACGAGGCTAACCATTCAGAGATGGCGCAGGAGCATGTAATAGTCAAGTCGCTACGTCCGGAGGCCTTCCGACATGCATGACCGCTGGGCGCCCAGCCAGATTGACAGGTCACCTAATCATATGCAATTTGAAACCCGCTACTGCCCACTCATTCGACTCCTCAGATGTCTAACTCAGGGAATCCCAACTCGTCTACCCTTGGACCCAACGGAGAGGGCCGCCCCCATCAACGGGTCTGGCGTTCCCGATCGCCTGGTAGATGGTGGTGTCGTTTTGCATTTGGTGCTCTCTCACCAATCGTGAAGCCGACCAACGGTGCCACTAGAGTCTCGTCACCTTTGAGGAAAATTACAGGCATTGTCTGAACCCCATGCACCCCGTATTTGTTGAGGTCAAACGTCGATCCAAGCGAAATGAGCATTGTTATTCTTCGCAAATCGGAACTTCGGCCGGTGACCAGTTACAACCTTGTTTTCGAATATAATGGGCGACGCCGACGGCGGATTGGAAGCGACCGCGGCCAATGATGTTAAGATCTTGCGAGAATGTCCAATGCCAGCAGTTGAGGGTTCAGGTACTCCGTATTTCCACGCTCATCGTGTGTTCCATCTCCTGCCTTGATTATCGCCTCTGGCCATTACTGTCGGTCATATGTCCGACAACGGGCTGTACGCAGTAGGCTAGACAAACCAGGCTCCCAATTACTCTCTTCAGGTACTTCGCCATACTTTCACGACGGCACCAAGTAGCGCAATGTGGCAAAGAACGATTGGGGCCTAGACTTCTCAGCTTGCATTGACAGTCATTGACAAATTGACGCCTGTCATGTGGATGACATGACTGATGGCCAACATAGGCGAGATGCCACCCGGATCCTTTTGGGATAATGCCTGCCCAGGAAGGGATATGGCTATGAGCAGCCGAATATCATGAACAGAGGAAGGTAGCCTTCAGATGAACACTTAGGCTATCGCAAATGTTTTCCGCACGCGAATCGGCTTTCTCAATAGGTCGTTGTGCTATTCTTCGCGATTAGCTCTTGTGCCGTCCTAGTTTAGTGGGTCATTTCCAGCCGCTAGGATCCATGCACTAGAGTTCTGATTGATCAATTAGTCCCAGAATGTATACAGCGTTCTGCATGGTTAATGCTTCGCAATGAGACACCTAGAGACCACGTAAGTACGATGTTGGTCATCTAGTCACCACTGGGCTCTTTCATACCTCCACCTATCATCTCATATGACGATAAATAACACCGGCGTCATTCGGAGACAACTTCTTCATTCTAGGTAGGTTACTACCTACCCACGTCGCATTGATAGTTGTATCCACGGGCCAATGCAAATCGCTCCTCGGGTGAAACTAACGCTACGATCAGTGCCTGATACACCCGATGCACAAAGCAAGGAGCGAAAGGTTAGCGGGATTAAGTCACTCGTTGAGGAGCAATTTAAATGACAGGAGAAATAATGAACACGATGATTGCCAGGATTGGGTAGTGTATGGAGACTGTGTGCTTCATGGAGAGCATTCTCCACCCGAACTACTCCGTGTCAACACTCCGACTCAAGGCAACCTCAGACTACGGGGTGCAGTAATTGATCATACCAAGAGTTACTAGTTCAAGTATACTCTCTGGTCGTCTATTCCCTGCACTGCATGCAAATGGGGCTTGAACTGCCGGTGAGTGAAGGATCGACGATGATAGAGACTTCTTGGAACCCACCGAATTTCATCTACGGGGTAGTGGCCCCCGGCTCGTTCCCCAAGAACTGTCAGCTATACGGAATCATTACTCATTCAGGGAATTGTCAAAAGGTACTTTTTTCGCTCTCCAATATTTGTATTCGAGGAGGGCAACGCAGAAAGGCATTAATGCTCACGTCTAAATGCAAGTGAGCGGATGGGGATCCATACGCTGCAGTGCCACATAGTGCCACGCATTAGTGACACGGCTTGGGCGCGTTCATCGGTCTAGCTTCTATGGCATCGAGGTTTGATTTTTGTTTATTTTTCTCCTCTCGCTTCTGATCTTTCCCGAGGTGAGGTGGAGTTACTGGGGCTAAAGGTGATGCAGTGCGTGCATCATCCACCCGGAGGCGACTTAGGGGACAGCTGATACCCTGGATCGAAGGCGATCCTCTAGTGTTGATACAGGCTGTGGATCTATTGATCATTGCGCTGAGTCGATTTGCCTCAAATCTCTCCCAGACCGTCTCCGATGCATGTTTAAAATGCCCTCTCTCGTGCCCTGTCTCTGACTCGTCGTGAGTACTTCTATGTGCCTTGAACCTTTCTTGATCACTGCATCAGAGAGAGTATCTTGAGGTTCGATTATCTGTACCATTGGTCACCTTGACTTGTCATCCTTTCTTGTTTAGTTGTTTCATAGCCATGGTATTGATTCATCCTGGTAGCGATTTGCAGCACAAGCTAACTGCACCAGTCTCATACTCCGGTATCGATGGATGCCCCGTTGGACGGGCTTGCATGTCTGCACTTTGCTCTGATTTATATCGATGACAACGGGAAATTACGCTTCGAAGCATCACCTTCGATTGCAGACAGCTGCCAAACAATCTTGTCACCGAACGTGACCGAAAGCTTTCTACGCGCCGTGGCCTTGTCGGGAAAAGATGAGTCGAATAAACTTCTGGGTAAGTCCCGCACTGCCGCGTAACAGGTCAAGATCACTGACATCGCCGAAGAAGGGTCAAGAGGCAGAAGTCCATTGACGCCAGAGTCTCCCAATAGCAAGTCGATGTATGGGCTGCGCCATGTTTCTGGGTGACAATAACAACTAACGCATTCCAGGTTCCGCGCTACCCCAGAGCCATCTTCCAACAAGCGAAAACGAGTATCGCATGAGTGTCTTGTACCAATGAGCATTACCTGTCACCAGAAGACCATGCTTCCTGTTCGCAATGCAAGTGTTCTCCGGAGATACTACGAGAAGGCCTTCGATGGCCTACAACAGATCAACTGCCGCATTCTCGCCAAAGCATATATCAAGCTTGTTGAACCCCGCAAGCAGGTCAACTACCCGTACAATGGACGCAAGATCATTTCTGGGACCTCTCAACAATTTGATCCCGAGCTCACCAAGCCAGCATGGTGGCCGGCAGGCGTTACCCACCGAGAACCTGACCACCTGCTTAAGAATGGTAAGTGAAGCGTTTTGCATCGGCGCGAGTTATGCTTATTCGTGATGGGTGGCAGAGAGAATCAAACTCTTGGTACACATTTTGTGCGAACTGCGTGAAAGTCACGCCATCTGCGTCGAGAAGCTCAAAGAAGCGGATCAATCTGTACGCCGGCAAATATCACCTGTCGAACGGTTAGCTATCCTTGATGAGATCTACCATGTTCGAGGGGAGGAAGAACGGTACTTGGAAGGCAGAACGGGTATGCTCCTTCTTGCATGGCGGCCGTGGCCGAAGACTGACACAGTTTTAGATGGGCCCATGGTAGTATGCGTATCGCGGGTCCACCTTCCGGAGCAGCTCGCCGACAGTCAAGCAATGGGGTCGCCGACCGGTTCCTCCATGAAAGACAGCATCAACCCTGTATATCGGAAAGAGATCCCTGACATGGAATCCCATACCTCAGTCTTCCCCTCCACTAGCAGCTCCCCCGTGCCGCCGAAGGGCAGTCACAGCACTGGTCCCGCCAAGTCCATTGACCCCTGCAAAGGCCCTACCATCCAGGTTTCGTGGGACAGCAGCAACCACACTTCTTCATATGCACCCATTAGCAGCAGCAGCGCCACGAGAAGGTCACGCGATGGCGAGACCGCCGCTGGCTACCCTCTTGACCTGGCCAGCAGCTCCATGTATCACCACGAGCCATCCTCACTTGACGCCAGCACGTTACCCCTCCGATATTATCCTCACACCCAAGCGCAGCAGACGCTGCCTGTGATCGGGTTATCGAGCAGTGATCTTGGAGGAGGCATGCCGAACCCGTATTATTTCAATTATTGATCATCATATTTGCATCGAACGAGGACTTAGAACAATCGCGTTGTCTCGCTCCCACCGGGTGGTTGAGAGGGTCGCATCACTGGGCGGGATCGTTCCACTAACTTTAGTTTTTAATATCGGATGAACTTATCATATAGAGAAGGAAGGAAGGAAGGAAGGGAAACATAGAAGGTCTTACATGTACTTACCTCTTTTCTTTTGTTTTTGACTCCGCCCATTTTCGGTTTGCATATGCATGGAGGAGGGTTTAGAGGGCTGGTTGTATAGATGAGATGGGATGAAAAAGGGGAGCGCATTGATGTACATATTCCCAATACTTAATCATAGAGAGGTTGAAGTGTGTGTGACTTTTTGAAGTTGTGGAGATGAGCAGAAAGTAACAGATAAACAAGAACAGAACCAGCAGATTTCATGGAGGTGGAAAATTAGAAGAGTCAATACATACACACACACACACACACACACACACATATGCACAAGTATATCTGCTCTTTCAACCCACTCTTCTTGAAATGTTATGCAGGAGTACTGTACAGTACATGCAGATGCGAGATTTTAACTTAAAGAGAAAAGGGGGGGGGGGGGGGGGGGGGGGGGGAAGAGGATAATGATGATAGTTAAATCTTGCAGGACGGGAACCGGAAGGCCCTATGAATCTTGTTTCTTTTAATTCTTGTATTCAATCCTATCTAAAGCAAGGGGTAAGGCATCCGCCCCCTACAGAGGGGATGTCAACCGGTTCTCTCGTCACTGTAAACTCCGTACTTGCGTTGGTTGTCTGTCTGTGCTCGGGCCGACGGATTTGATATGTTCGATTTTGCTTTAAGCTATGGGAGTGATCTAGGTGTTGTTGGTTTCATAGCATGAGAAAACCGGTTTTTGTTTTTTCCGTTGTGGTGCCAGTGTGTAGATCTAGATATCCCTAGGGGAGGATAAGTCGGTCTGGTCTGATCGGGTGAGGGCTGGGAAAGATAGTAGTGTCAAAATTAGGAGCAGATGGATAACGGGGGTTTGACTTGAAGCTTGTCATAGTTTCAATGTAGTGAGTGAGTGGGAGAGATTGGGGGTCTGGGTAGCTTGGGAGGGGAGAGGAGCGGGTTAACTTATGCATGTCATGTTTATTAAGGCAAGCGGCACGATGCGTTGGAGTTTGCTTATCAATGAGTGATTCTTTTTTTATTTGGAGTGGAGGAGGGCGCCTGGTGGTGCTTTTTGTACTGTACATACTGTGTGTGTGTGTGTGTGTGTTGGCAGTCTTTCCAACGGTGGAGGGTGTAACTATGTGTGTCCCAGGGGCTGTAGTGTATAGTACTGTTATATTGTATGGAGTGGGTAAGGTAGAGGGTCGAACTTTGTCTTGAGATATGTGTATGGTAGGTTGATACTGAGGTCTGAAAGCGGAGATAGGTGCATGTGTGTGTGTGTGTGTGTCTCCTATCTTCTCTTCCTACATCTACATACTACAATCTCTCACATTAACCACTCCAGACAAGCGGTAACTCTACCCTTTCATTCCCCCCGCATCACAAATCTCAGCGCCATACATCCACTCCGAGCGCAAGGCCTGATGGACCGTTAACCGACGAGAAGGCTTGGGGTCGAGCATAGCGTAAATGACGTTGCGGCAGGGTTCCTATATCATGCGATGGCCCCGTGCCATTCAGTAAACAAAACAATACACAGTCCAAACAACAATGTTTTCTTTACATCCATTTAAGGTAGGCGAGCGGGAACTGGAAAGAGTGTATGATAAGTACTTACTGTTCCTAGTCCTTCTATCACTGTGAAACCCCCTTCTTGCGTCCGTTCCCGCAGGTACTGCGCATAGGTCCGATCCCTTTCCGCACTGGCCACGCTCCAGGCTGGATGGCCGGTGCGCATGAATAGGTATATGATGCCGAGGGCCCAGGTGTCGATGGCTTTGGGGTTGAGGTCGATGGTGATGGCCCTAGTGTTGCTCTCGTGGGGGAGGCTGTACAATGCCTCTGGCGCGTAGTATGGGCTCCTCCTGCCCGCAGGAGGATGAGTCCTTTCAGACGACAAGGGGAGACGGACTTTGATTTGTATGGCGCCCTCTCCAGTGAGGAGGATGGACTCTGGTGTGAGATCTAAGCTCGTCTCCAGGGGGTCGTGGTGGGGGTTGTGGAACGGAGGGTGTTTGTGAAGATACGCTACTCCTTGGAGAAGTTGCTTGAAGAAGCAGTTGGCTTCTTCGGGGGCCAGTCGCGTAGTGGTGTGAACTAGATTATGGAGAGTGCCTCCGGCGCAGTAGGGGGTTATCAGGTGGTGGTTTCCCGCATCGTCGATGATTGGGGGGAGGAATGGGAGGAGGACGTTGGGGTGGGTGCTGTTGAGCGTGTTGAACTTGGGCAGGAGAGGGAGTGCAAGGGGTGGAGAGGATGAGGAGATGATTTTGACTGCGAAGAGTCCGGGTTTGCTGTTGGTAGGGACGCGTGGACAGAGTCGGTAGAGGTGGGTGGTGCCGGTGGCGCTGTGGTGCAGCGTGGTGAGATAAACGCCGTATCTGGCGATGGTGGAGTCGGAGAGATGTGAAGGTGGATTGCTGGAGCAGAGGAAGTGAGGAGTCACCGTTGGGGGAATATGTCTGTGATTGTTGTGGTGATGTGACGCTCGTGGTGTATACGAGGGTGGTGAGGGAGTATACGGTGGTGGTGGCTCACTAGGAAGAGGCTGGAATTGGCATTGATAGGGTGTTAAGACGTTCATTGTGTCCGATGCTAACTTGATCAGAGCAATGTTATGCCCAGAGAAAGCGAGATGCTGAAGTTACCTGCGAAGAGAACAGCCTGGAAGAATCCACGAGGCAAGGAGGTCTCAAATATGAGACATGATGGCTATCCTGCGCTTGACCTCCTGGATCACCATTCGCCTGGAATAATTGACGCAGCGTGCAAGTGAATGACAGCCCTTAGTCTGGAGCTAAGCCTTCTGGCGCCTGGAACACACGTGGAATCGACTGCTCAATTCACACTGCTCTCTTAGAGCTGCGACTCAGAATCCAAGGAGGTGTTGGTGGTGTTTGTTGTACGAGGCATTTTCTCCGCCCAATTCTTGAGCTTCCGCCAGGGATCCATCGTTTCTTTCCCGCCTGCGGTATTTATCCCCAACCTACCACTTCATCACCGCTTGAGTTATTGGAATAGTCGACTCTCGGATTCTACCGTCCTGCTGGCCATTGACATACTCTAGTGTGTTGAGCACCTAAGAAGGGCCGGCCGATACGAGGATACCTCATTTTGGAAACCCCAAGCTATCATTCCTCCTTTGTGCTATGAAAGAAATCTTACTATTCCTCATTGTCTTTCTTGACGCTTCAAATTAATAAGTATCTTGGTACTGATATACCGCATAGGCTGCCCTAGACGATGTGGTTTTTTGTATTCCAATAGTGTACCACTTGGCTGAGCTTGTCATCAAGCCATTTTATGTGAATTTCGGCAGAACTGCAACTGTGGCATACTTCAGGCCAATCCGACGTATCCGTCAATAATGCTACCGTATACCGAAGGGAAATCTTGATAGTCTAGTTCATCTTCTGGTTTTTCCATCCTCTCTCTTTTTCCGTCCACTTAAGTATGGCTCGCGGTGTGGAACATTAGTCGGTACTGTAGGTCAAAGATATTGAAAACTACCACTACCAATAGTGGTTTGCAGATGGTAGAATGGATGCACGCCTGTAGAAGGATTCTCCAAGACGCCACAAGAATTTGAGAGGAAAGAAGGTATGCTACAGCGCCTCGACAAGTACTGTCCACAGGATGGATAAGAACTTGCTGTCTCTGTCGCTGATTATGACTCTTGAGATGCTCTAATCGGCCAAGGCGAGTCTTTCGAGAAGGACCTCCGCCCATGACTCTGCATCTCAGTAAAGGGGATGCATTTGGTATATTTGCAGGTCAGGATGAGAACCCAAACAGTCTCTGGATGAACCCAGCGCCCATTTTGTTCCCTCCACCCGCTTCTTCCCTCTCACTGATCTGTAGTGGCATCCTTGGGCCCTGTTCGGCCGGCAAGACCCGGAATTTGTTTTTCGCAAAGGCGTCCCCGAGGCGCTCCCCTGGCACGCCATACTAGCATCAACGCACCGTAAAGCTAGTTGCGTCCACTTTGGAGGCTGCCATCCTATCTAATCACAAGTCTTGTCTTTACCGGCATGCTTATACTGTACATTGCCCGTTGGCTGAAGTGGGCTTGGAAAAGGTTGTATGTAGCTTGAATGATAAATATTGGTCCTTCAGATCATAGCATATGTGGGTGGACTGTTGTCATGGCGTAGCAATCAGTCGGATTGATACAAGCTTTGAACACACATAGTCATACCGAGACCTTATCCCAAACCTGGCGGTAGTCGTCATCATGCTTCTCCTCGGGTGCGCCGTTGGTGTGACCATCACCCATCAACGGAGTGGGAGGGGGTGGTGATACTTCATTATCAACATCTTCCTGAGCGATATTGTCGTCGTAAGCGGCCGTCGGACGTCGGTGCGCGGTAATACTCTATTGCCTTGCACAAAGCTTTCTCACACAAGCCTGCTTCTGCTTCGCCTCTTCTTTAGGCTTGTCTCAAAACCTGCGAGCTAATCAGCCAATGTATAAGAGGCGGAAGGGAAAGGCTCTAACCAGCGAAAATGGAGCTCAGATATAGCTTCGGCCTAATAACCACAAGCTGGCGGGCGGCGTCGGCCTGGGCCTCGGCGGCTGCCACTGCGGCGTCGGCGGCCGCGGCCGCGGCCCGGAAAGCAACCGCCAGAGCGTCCTGGCTATCGGCGGAGGCCTCGAGCCACCAGGCCACGTCCTCGGCGGGGGGGCGGACGGTGGGGGCGGGGGCAACAACGCGACGCCCAACGAGGAATTGGGCCAGCAGGTCCTCGAGGGACTTGCGGCCCGCGGGGGCCTCCTCCTCCTCATCATCATCATCATCGTCCTCTTCGTCGTCGTCTTCCTCGTCGGCGGCCGGGGCAGAAAGTCCTTGCATACCGAGATTCAAGAACCCATAGTAGGGGACAGGAAAACTCGGTCCCTGGGTAATATCACAAGGGTGCAAACTGTACCATTTGTTTGCATTCTGCCGCTGAAGTCTCCAGAATCCACAGTTGAGATTATTCGCCAGCTGAAATATACGATTGTGTATGGTCCAGGCTAGATTACTTCACTCTCTACATGGGATTGCGGTTTCCCGACTTCCCCCTTCGTTCGCTGGACCTGGCAGAGCGAGGTTTGAGAAGACTGTTTACCCTCTGCTTCTGAATCAACCATTCAAGTTGATCAACCAACAGGAAAGATAGCGATAGTAGACCCCATCTGCTCTATGAACAGGGGGCTCCGGAACACTCTTTTGCTCCCGAAGCTTCTGTTCGGAGCTCGCCAATGTCTCTGCAGATATGTATGTGACGGGGAGGCAAGTTTTTCGACGTCCTCCAGCACGTTCCGTATTGAAAACTCTGTCTAAATTCGATCCAACAGATTATGCACGTCGAGTGACCACACACTGGCTCATCACTTCCCGAGCTACAGTGGGCGGCGCTGTGGTGCGCTTCGTGGTTCTTCCTTCTTCCGAGGAAAGATCTGTGTAAGCATGAAGGTAGGGTGGGATTTTTGATATATGACGAAGCTTGGGCAATCTGCTTATCTGCAAATGTCGATGCACCTTGAACCTTCCTTTAAGAGAAGAGAAGGCTCTTCAATTCAGGACCAGAGGGCGTTTATCTCGGTCCTTCTTCGCTATGTAAATGGTTGTCCCACTGCATGCAACAGTTGCCTTGCAGCCAGAGAAATGTCACTGGAAACTCACGAGACCTTAGTTGGGGTCAAGCGGAGGGCGCAACCTATCGTTCTGACTCTGAACCATATATGTGCGTCTTTCGGTGGCCGAACTGGCTATAAACCACAGTAGTAGCGTGGAAAATACAGTCAGTCATTGGGCCACGATATTCGAGGGAGATATGCAGGTTCCAAGATGGGAGGAATGGGAGGATGAAGGAGGTCGGTGGGGAGAGTAAAGAGTTGTCTGCTACGGATTAATTAAGGTCTAGTCACAGTCTTCATTGTCAATTAATCTGGAAATTCACCGAATACGTTACTAGGGCCGACAAGTGAAGCGAGGTCAAAACCGCCCAAGTATACTGTGAAAGCAGACTGCTGAGGAGTCACAAGGTCTGGGCCATATATACTATTCACTTCACCTCGAAGTCCTTCAACACCATGCAGGATTCGTATGATGAATTAGCCTGGCGTTTAGTGAATAAACTCTGTTGAGATAGCCTTTGAGAGACAATGTATTCGGCGTAGAACGGAGGCATAATAGCATCATGTTGACTGTGTGAGATTGTCTAGCCTACAGCGCTCATGGTTCTTCTTGACAGGTAAGATAGAAGTGTTAAAGCTATAGCGGCAGTAGTGTTCAGAATAATCGCATGTGGTGCAGCGCAAATTCAGCACTTTCTCACTATCCACCCTCTGGTAGCCATGCCTCCATGCCTAAAACACGCTTTGTCGAAGTCATATAATTTTTGATTCGTGTCTAACAGCACATATTTACAATGGCATCAACTGCCGGAACCGAATGATCTTCGACCAACGATAAACGGGTATAAAGACCGACAGTAGCGGGCATATGGTTGCCCTGAGACGCAGGTCGCCATGATTAGTGCCTCTACAGCAGCTTTCAGACAGTTGACCTGGCTTGTCCTTCGTCATTCTCAGACCGAGAAGGTATACAAGTGAATAGACCGGCTATCCACTCTGGCGAAGTCACGATCCACCACAACTTTGATTTGGGTCAAATCACTGTCTTGCCCATCTCAACCCGACTTCCTGGCCTTCATCTCGGCGATGAATTTGGCAGTCTTCGACGTGGGGATCACATAAATTTTCACCAGTTCATCCACAACCTCCACCTTGCCACTAGCCAGAATCTGCAGCAAGGGCAGCTTCTTGCCCGCCTTGATCAACCCCCCCGTGGCGGTCTCCATGAAGCAGTCCACTGTGTTGATCGTGTATTCATGCTTGGTATCCCAGGGCAGCGGGAAGATGTAATCCAGATGATCCTCGATAGAATGCATTTCGGAGAACGCCTTGATGAAGTCCGTTTGCGCGTCCATGTGGTAGAGCAGCACACAGGGGAATTCGAGGGTGCTCTCGGGCGACAGCGGGTCTGGCGAGAGCTTGATGCACGCGTCCTCCATCTCCGGCGGCGAATCCGTCTTGCGCGTGCGGATCCCTCTCGCCTGCAGCGCGACGCTCAGCAGCTGCGCCTCCTTCTGCTTGCGCTCCTCCTCGGCCTTCCGCTTCGCCGCGACACGCTCTACCGCTGCCTTGCGCTCTGCAATCTTGGCAGCCACGGTCTGCAGTGACTTGTTCTCCGGATCAATCGCCAAACCCCGCGCGGCAGCGTCCTCCGCCTCAGGGATTTTGTCCAGGGCGAGCAGCGCCGACGCAGACCGATAGTACGCCTTGACATTCTTGGGGTTGAGTTTCAAAGCGGCGGCGCAATCGAGCGTCGTAGAGCGGTAATTTTCTAGGTTCCACCGAAAACCAAGTCAGCCCATTATAAATCTCCTGATCCACAAACAAAAAAAAAGACCACAAGGTGGAAAATCAAATTGCAACAACTCACGTAATTCCAAATGACACAACGCGCGGTTGATATAGCACGCAGCCTCCACCTCCTTCTGCAGCTTCTTCTCCGCCTCCTCATCCTCGGGCTTCTCCCACTTATCCTCCTTAGCCTGCAGCACCGCGATGGCCTTCGTATAGTGTTCCTTCGCATCAATCCACCGCTTCTCCTTTGCCGTCTCATTCCCCTCGGACCGGAAACTCTGCGCCACCTCGCCGCGGGTTCCTTCGTTCTGCAGCGCGCGGATCGCATCCAGCATGACGTTTTCGCCGTCTATACTCAGAAGCCGGTTAGGTTAGCTCCACGCAACTTCTTCTATTCGGTAGTGATTCCTCGCAATATCGAACCCGGAATGAACCAATGGAACAGACATACTCTCATCCAGCGCCTTATCCATATCCGTCATGAACAACGGCGTCCGGTTCAGGATATCCGCCAACTCGTCTGTCGTGTGCGTCTGCACCGCCTGCATCGTCGGCGGCATGCGCGGCGCCATCGGATCGTTGCTCTCTACATCCTTGAGACGCTCGTGCTTGATCGGGAGGATCTCTTCTTCCGTCGTCGTCGTCGCTGCGGCGGCGGCGGCCGCCGCGGCGTTGGCGGCGCCGTCGTTCAGATTGAGCGATTCGTCGAAGTCGTCGGGGAGTTCTTCGATTTGGCCCATTTTCGGTTCTTGGCGCTGGACGGTGAGAGGGTTTGGTGAAATTTGGTGCGAGGTGACGGGGTCGCTTTTATCCTTTTTCGGATCTTTCTAGAAAGACTATAAAATGTCATGGTTGCGACGAGGAAATTTGCTCCGCGGGGATGAGGGGTGGGTGGAGACAAACGGTGCAAACTCGAGGGGAGAGGTGCGCCTTCACCTGGTTACGTAGAGGGACTGACCTCATAATTGACTTATATTTCATCCTCTTGTGTAGAATATATGAATTGATATAGTAGTTGGGTTTTCTGTGCAGCTTGCGGAGGTCTCAAAAATTTATCGTGTGCCATGTTCACACAGGAACGATAATTGTTTCCTAGTCATTCATTGTCCTCCTATCATTTTCCTACTACTGCTGCGGCATGTGCTCTGTCTGGTACTGCTATGCACCACGAATTCATTTCCGACCAACAACAAATATTCCCTCACAAACTATGTAAGCCAAAATGAGGGAGCGCGCCGATCTTACGAGCTGCGATTAATCCTCGTTGATGCCGACACTTATCAGAAACAAGAACGGCTGGAAGAGTCAAAACACCTCGCCGGTTCATTGTATGGACTTCACCGGCCATCTTCGTTGCAGCGATTCGAAACCTACGGCGCGTGCACAATGATGGGATATTGACTGAATTAAGTCAAGTCTGAGGTGGAGTGATTCAGAGACTTTGAAGAGTGAAGGACGGACACTCCGGAACGCTCAGTTGTAACGGTTTCGGAAACTCGCGCTGATCCTGAACCGCGACTACCAGGCGCTTTTATCCGTGCTGAGCGATCGCGCCTGCACTTGGGGATGTGAACAGGCACTCATTGTGTATCTGGGAGTCGATTAGTGCTTCAGATGTATACATCTGAGACGAGTCCGTTCTGCAGTGCATGGCATCAACTGTCGTTTAGAAGAGCGCAGAATGCTCCAAAATTGCAGTCTTGTCGGTTATTCCACAAACGCTCGGCATAACACAGCCCGAGGTACATTTCCGAGCGGCTAATGATGGCTTGCTGGATCTGGAAAAACCGGCATACTTGGTACAGGGAAGCTTGGAATCTCCTAAAGAAATAGCTCGGAACAGTTCAACGACAGTCCCATAAGCCAGACTGTGAATAATATCAGGGTTCACATTCATACTTGGTCTGCATATTTTCACGTGTGATCCCTTTTCTTGCCACAATCATCAAGGACCACAAACCTGTCCCAGACCCATTGAGACACATGAACCTGGGGAAAGAGCCAAAGATGGGTCTCCATGAAGCCGACCAAGATTCAACCCAATCAGATGAGCCAGAAGTGCAAAAATTAGTCGTCTCCATTGCGATAAGTGGTGGTCCTGGAATGTGAGAGCACGGGTCGCAAAACCAGAAAAACGAACCTCGGCTTTTGCTCTCAAGGGAATTTGACCGCGGATCCAGTGATCCACAATCTTTAGTCGCCATCGGTCCGACCTTCATGTGCCAGCACGAAGACAAGAGTAAATCGGACAGTCATTTGAATTTCCCTTCACCTTCTTCAACATTTCTTCACCTTATGTGTATATGATTTGAATGATTGTCTCGTTCGTTGTCCGACCGTATCGTTGCAAGAAGAACTCACGGCGCACAAAAACTTGATCCAATCGGTCGGCAGCCCAGACCCCCTTTCTACCCCAGAGATTGCTCTTATCGGCCGGGATGAGCACCCCCGGGGATTATGACGCTGTCCGCAAGGACATCGCCGCCCAACTGAAAAAACCCGATTATGACGACGGTAGCGCTGGTCCTGTCTTTGTTCGTCTAGCATGGTCAGTCTCCCTAATGAGAAGTAAATAACTTCCATATCCACCAGCTAATCTCCCCACAGGCACTCCGCTGGCACGTATGATGCGGAGTCCGACACGGGCGGCAGTAATGGGGCCGGCATGCGTTATGAAGCTGAAGGCGGGGACCCAGCCAACGCAGGCCTCCAATTTGGCCGAGCATTTCTCGAACCCGTTAAAAAAAGGCATCCCTGGATCACATATTCGGACCTGTGGACCCTGGCTGGTGTAGTTGCCATCAAGGAGATGGGTGGGCCCGAAGTCCAATGGCAACCAGGCCGAACAGATCTAGTCGACGACTCCAAGGTGCCGCCTCGCGGCCGCTTACCCGACGGAGCTCTGGGAGCCGACCACCTCCGTTTCATCTTCTATCGGATGGGCTTCAACGACCAGGAGATAGTTGCACTAGCGGGCGGACACAACCTCGGGCGCTGCCATACCGACCGTAGCGGGTTTGAAGGACCATGGGTCAATAATCCGACGCGGTTTTCCAACCAGTTCTTTAACCTCTTGTTGAAACTCGAGTGGACGCCGAAGAAGCTGGGCAATGGAGTGTCTCAGTTCGTCTATGTGGATCCGGATGCAGAGGAGGGGGACGAGATGTTGATGATGTTGCCCACGGATATCGCGCTGAAGACGGACGAGAAGTTTCATGAGTGGGTGGTGAAGTATGCGAAAGATAAGGAACTGTTCTTCGATCACTTTGCAAAGGCGTTTGCGAAGTTGATCGAGCTCGGCATCAAGAGAGATGACAAGGGGCTGGTCATCAATGCAGATAACATCAAGGGAGGATATATTTCAGCGCCGAAGAAGAGTGATACCCCAACTGGCCCGCCGAGGAAGTCCAAGAAAGAAGCTGTTCGGGCAAGGTTATAGAGTACGGGCCTGGTTTGTCCCGGTCGGACTGCGTTGTTTTCCTCGCATATGGAATCTAGATTAGATGATATAGTTAGAGTTAGCCTGTTTTGCTTCATTTTTGAGTTTTTCAATAGATGTGACTGACTGATACCGACTTCGAGTACCATGTATCTGGATGAACGGTTCTGAAGATCCTTCAGCTAAGGATAAAACAAAGATCGATTGAAGGTGAGGATGAGAGAAGGGGGGAATTTTGGCGAGGAGGACGAAATGCGGGGAAAGCAACAAGGATCCGCTGGAGCTGACTTCCCCCTTGTCTTTCATTGGCTGTTTACCATGTATCGGCATTTGACGGGCTGTACAACTAACTACCAGTAATCTAATTAGTACCTACTACTACGTAACTACACTAGTCAGTAGTCCAACTTGAAGCTGAATTCAGGCGATCGACCCGGTTATAGGCAATTGAGCCTTCGGGGATTCTTGTTTTCTGCTAATACTTGAAAAAGAAAAGTTATGCACATACTCTCGACATCAAGCACCGGCAGCTACTACTGTACTGTACATCTCTAGCTCAGAAAGGGATTCCAACCACTGTACATATGTAGATGGTTTGTCAGAAGGCAGAAACAGATGGCATATGCACTGTACAGGCCATATCCCAATGGTGAATCCGAAAACGACGGGTACAGATCTGCCACTCAAGAACAGAAAAGGAAACTCTCTTCGGAAGCTCGGCCCATCTGTAAATCTTCCAGATTGCCACTTTCATTTGCACTCAGCTCTTTCGCATCGTAGGACTTCCAGATAGATTCTGACAGACTGACTTGCCCGCTGACTCATTGGCTCACTGGCTCACTGTTCCCAAGTCGTCTCGTCAGTACTCGCTTGCTGGAGTTCAGGCTGAGCGGAAAACCATGACCAATCTACTATGGTGCTGGCCTCATTCAAAAGCTCTTCCAAGCTGCCTTCTGCAGTTGATAAAGTCGCTGCAACATTACTGGCATCATGTTTTTGTGCTTGAAACCAAGCATCAGTCTGTGTCAATACCCTCTTGGGATCATTTAGGGCTGCATTCTCAGCGTCGAACGCATATGGGGTTGTTTCCATAGTCTGGAACTGTGTAGGTACATGGTTCGGATAGGCATTCATGGCTGCAATCGCAACGTCAAAGTCAAACGGGTCTTGCTCCAAAGCCTCGGGTTGAGGTTTCCAGACGCACTCGTAGAAAAGCAATGGAACAGCCTTGTGTGTCCACCAATATGCCGGAATTCGGTCGAAAGGCAGGGCGACGGGCTCAAGCATGATCAGCGGAGTCATTTGGCTCTCGTAGACATGGAGTCTGCCATTGCCACTTTCGTCGGGTTCCGCATCAGCCCAGTATACACGGAGACGGTTGTTTGCGAAGTAGATGCCCCCTATCCATCTGTATATCGCTCTACGTTCCACACCCGTGAAGTCGATGTAGTTGATGCTGAGATCACGCGTGTGCTCGCGAATAAATGAGCCGGGATCGGGACCAACTACCAAGCACAGCGGGAGGGTATGATATGCATAGGTTGTGGTTACGGGCTTCCCGCATTTTGAGACGCAAGCCTCGGTCACGCGCCGTTCAAACCAGCGGCTCAAAAGGTCCTGCATGGTGATACCGTTTGTATCTGTGTTTACAAAAGGCGGCCTCGGCATGCGTTCCTCGAAAGGCAGTCCGGCATCGACAAACGAAGAATCGGGACACACATCAGGGTTGCAGCCGCACCAGTAGTAGTGCCTGGCAGAGAGATATTGGAACTGAGGGAAGCTCTTTGTCAAAGCCAACCAAGCCTCTTGTACGTCTTTGGGAGTTCCGTTGACATCGATGTCAAGTGCCTGTAGTTCAGCCTTGACACGGTCTCTGACTTGTAGGCCCGAGCTAGCGGAACAGGTATCCCAATCTGTGTTGACTGCTTCGATGAAGGCAAGCTCTGCTGAGGTCATATCTTCATTTTTCACGGCTGTCAGTTTCAGCAATTTAGCGACCACAATTAGAGCGTCAATCATCTCCGAATTGCCGCTCCATCTAGGACCTCTGTCACGAGACAAGGATTCTTCCATGGCGATGTCGCTGTCAAGGAGCTGAGGCTGTAGGGTGCTTGATGATGTAGTAAGAGGGATGCTGTTGAGGTGCCCGTCTGGAGATGCAGTGGTCACAGTTGTCTCGAACGAACCGGCGAGTTGAGCTGGATGATGTGCCGCCTGCTGGAGAAGACCAGCGGTGCTGGGGTGGAAGACGTTTATCTGGTTGTGATCCTCAATGTGAAACGATATGTTGAGAAGGGCACCATTGCGCGATGGTAGGGACATCAAATACAGACACAGATCAGAAAGAAAAGGCGATGCACCGGGTGGTCTCTGAAAGTTTAACACAGTGGATTCACAACACGTTGGCAGGGCTGGATAATAGCGACTGACTGGGAGAATCGGCCTTGCTATGCTGGCTGACAACAGCCGTGGACCTGCGTCGCGGGTGAGGTCAAAGACTTCCAGAAACTTTTGGGGTCGATGCTCAGGAGCCTGGTTGTAGAAGATCTTGTAAAGGACGAAGCGAAGCTCACTGGTGTTGGTATGGCGCTCATCTAACCCATGTTCAAATCCCCAGCCGTGAAAACGGACCAGAGAGATAAGCTCATGCTTGCGTGCCAAACCAGCCTTGATGATGCGACCCCTCACCTGGCCGTCTATCTTGAAATCGATCGGGGGATCGGGCAAGGTCTCCAGATCCAGCAGCTCATACTGAGGAGCTGGATCAGGAAACTCCACCTCATCCCACTTCACGCCTGGCATAGAGAAGCAGTATTTTTGGACATCAAGCCGGCTTTTGGCCCTCTTTCTCTTTTTGCAGGCAGGTGTCTGGCTGGTGCTGGGAGGCATCTCCTGGCACGGATCGTATACTTCACAAACGAAGACGCTAACAGGCTCGCTAAGTCTTGGGGAGGACGGGCGCTAAGCTGAAAACGGGAAGGCGTGTGTGGTGGTGAGGAGGAAAACCAACAGGAAGCAGCGACACTAGAAGAATCACCCGGAGTAACACGACAGAACTGGCCAACGTGAACCAGCTCATTGGCATCATAAACAAAACCGTGTTAGCATTTTAAGCACACAGTTTCACATTATTTGGGAACTATATTCTCTACACTCTCTTCTGGTATTTCGAATACAACTACAAGTACTTCACAATTCCTGTACTAAGAACCTTGAGAACGAGTTACTTGATCCTGGGCTTTGGGTAATAGTTATGAAGTCCCACTCCACCACCGGAATGACACATACGAGTGATGCAATCAAGCCGGGCTATACAATCTTACACGATAACTTGGACCAAGTCAAGTGGGAGATTCACTGTCTTCAAGTCAGATACCCGAGCGTAATGTTAAGTGGCGCTGCGACAGATGGAGTTACTTTGACAACAGCCCCATCGAAACTAGAGTCGCAGCTACAAAGACCAGACAGGAAAGAGGAATCAATCCTCCAAAAATGGTCAAGCAAGCACATCGACCACCAAATGTATTAAGACATGGATAGTACGCCTTTCTCTCTGTCGCTCAGCAACCGGTCCTACTATGGAGCCTCAACCGTAGCCTGAGGCTCCCCAGAAGTCACCAAATCACGTGCCCGAGCCTCAGGCCCGACAGACAATATATCCCGAAACAGGCAAGCGCGGGCCGTAAGCGAGCCCTCAGAACGACCATTCCCGAAGCGGTTAGACGGCAGCTTACCCGATCCCACAACGGGCTTGCGAAAGTCCCAGAGGAAAGAGATTGAGAAGCACCGCCCAACGCCCTCGACCTTCACCCTCCTTCTCCCATCCCTTTCGCCTGTCGACAATACACCGCGGTCCCGCGCCAAATCGCCCATCATGTGTACGTGCAATTCTCTCAGTCTCTCCAGATCCCTCATGTCCGACGATTTTTCTCTTCTGGTGTCCCTATCCTGGTTCTGTGTCCGGTCGGTTTTGATATACGGTTCGGTGGTCATCTCGGGATGATAGCGTTGGGAAATTTTCGCTGCAACGGAAAATTATGGAATAAAGTGTCAGCTCGATAAGGGAATCAAGACAGACCGACCGGATATGGAACGGGGCGTGGGCACAGGCAGGAAGAATTAATCGCTCTGGAAAGATGGGACATGAGCATTCGCCATGATTCTGAACGAACGGAATTGCTGATCTGTGTTTCGACATTTAGCGCTTGTGTCCGGCGAGAAGACCAACTTCCAGTACATTCTGCGTCTCCTCAACACCAATGTTGACGGTAAGCAGAAGATCATGTACGCCTTGACCCAGATCAAGGGTGTTGGTCGCCGTTACTCCAACTTGGTCTGCAAGAAGGCCGATGTTGACCTCAGCAAGCGGTACGTTTAATCCCAACCAGAGTTTCCATCACATCCATCCACACAGGCAGATCTTGGGCAAGCGGGAAACAAGAGGAGGAAGCACCGATGGCGCGCAACCACACAGCAACGTCTAGCGCGAGGAAATTACTTGAATTGGGAATCAACTCGCGCTCGCACCTGACCTCTGCTTTCAACGTCACGTTCACTTCAACTATTTTCCGACAACAGTCAAGTTAATTTCTCTTCTCCTACAGCGCCGGTGAGCTTACCACCGAAGAGCTCGAGCGTGTCGTCACCATCCTCCAGAACCCCGAGCAGTACAAGATCCCCGCCTGGTTCCTGAACAGACAGCGCGACATCACCGACGGCAAGAACTCCCAGGTCGTCTCCAACAACCTCGACAGCAAGATCCGTGAGGACCTTGAGCGTCTCAAGAAGATCCGCTCCCACCGCGGTCTCCGTCACTACTGGGGTCTCCGTGTCCGTGGTCAGCACACCAAGACCACCGGTCGCCGTGGTCGCACCGTCGGTGTCAGCAAGAAGAAGAACTAAGCATCTCCTTAATCGTCTGGGAGACTTGTTTTTTTCTTTCTTTTCTTGCGCGGGGCTGGGCTACTTTGGATCATGGGATTAAAAGAGAGTCGGGGGGGCAAACCTTTGTCAGAGGATGCTGGTGTGATTTAAAAACCTCCTTAACGAAATTTACCCCCTTCTTCGTTGGGAAACCTGAAAGGATCAGGGGAAACCGGATGGCTTTGTCTTGACCCCGTGTTTCCTGCGAAAATGAAAAGAAATCATACCATCATGAAATGAAATAAAAAAAAAACCAAACTTCGGTCCTCGCTTTTGTAGATGATTTAGAATGGCTGCGTCGCTACATGCTAAGTGAAATACCCAGAGTCTTTTGCATCTCCTACAAGACTCGTACGACGTCGTCTGTCTCCATAAACCTATATCAGGTCATATGTTATCCCCAGGCTATACTTCTCTCTCCCATCAACATTTAATCTTACTCCAAACACCTCACTGGCTTCTCGATATAGAGCATATGGACTTCTCCAGACTTCTCCCTTGGATATACCACTGGCACTCCAGGGGACATTCATCTCTCGTACTTCGATTATCATAACTCGTGCTATTTCTCTCGGTGCGAAAATGCTCTTTCCAATAACATATAAGCTTGTCCTGTATATTTAATCATCTTTTCTGGTATCAGATCGTCTCTAGTAGTCCTTATTACCCCTAGGCGTTTAAGTACATATTTCTCGTTTCCTTTTCTAGTTCGATGTCTTTCAAGTGTGTCTTTCCATCGCATCGCCTTCTCGCAATAGATGTACCAGAGACACCAAGAAGACGATCCCTCTACGAGCGTGAATCTTTGCCAGCTCTCCCCCCCCCTCCTCCTCCTCTTCTACCTAGACTATTCACACCATCTAGTTATCCACCTCAAAGGTCCAACCTCGCTAGCCAGTCCCCAGCTCAGATGACGGGAAGCTCTACCCTGAGCGACACAACAAGTATGCGTAACATACCGAGTCAAACGGGTCCCCCCCTTTGTCAGGGCATGCAGCAGCACAGTATCGATCGGGATCGGATGGGACTTTTTCTGAAACTTTATCTTCTGAGAAATGAGGCAACTAGACACTTGGAACAAGTGACGGACTAATGTAGCCTTGGGGACTTATACATAGACATCAGAGATAAGATACAAGAATATAATCCTACGTATTTTCCCCGGCGCAGTATTTCGGCGTTGTGATTTTGCCTTCTATCTATTCGTAGTATCCCGACAATTACTGGACGTCATATTTGGAAATCACTCGGATTGACGAAGTACCAATCCTCCGAATCGGGTTACTCAAGTTCGCTACGTGGAAGGGGGTTTCCTGCATTCATGGTCTCGACTACGATGGGAAAATTCGGCGAATCTAGATGTAGCCCCGGGCGATTTCTCATCCGGTACAGTGCACGCGGCATAGATCGTGTTTCATATACAAAGTTGTCTCGAGGAAAAAGTATGATTATTCCATCAATTCTAGCAAATAGCATGTCATGTGGGCATAGATCCCGTAAAAGGCGTTCTTTGTGACAGGCAGACTCACAACAAAAAAAGCAAGGGACATATAGAGAAAAGGAAAGCTGGTACATATTGCATGTAGGTAAGTGCAAGTCTTTAGCTCGTATCAAATAGCAAGCGGAGCAGCGCCAATCTAGAACCACTCGCCGCCCAACCAGCGGTTGAAAAACTCCAGGCTGGACTCAGGCTGATCCATGGGGACCATGTGGCCACCGCCGAAGAGGCGCATGAAGGTGAAGTTACCGTGGGACTTAACCTGACCCACCTTCTTGCCCTTGTGCTCATTGTCGACGATTTTGAGATCCTCCAAGGGGAGGGGAGCATACTCCTTCTGGCCGGGCCACTCAAGAGCCTCGGTCCAGGCCTTGTTACCAAGCCAGTTGCAGATGAAGTCAGCATCACCAGCATAGATCAAGACGGGGATCTGCTCGAGCAGACCCGGGACCAGACGGTGGTAGGGCTTCATCCAGTCGCCGTGAAAGAGGAAATTACGGTTGATGTCGAAGTTGCAGGAGTCGTAGCCCTGAACCTCGGCACCGACAGCCTCAATGACTTCAGGTTTGTTCAAATAGTCGCTGACATAGCCCAGACCCTTGTAGCAAAGGTTGGAGCTGTCCTCGCACTTGCCACGGACATCGTAGACATTCTGTCCGGTGCGCTGGTAAGGAGCCAGAAGGGCGTTGTTGCAGTAAATAGAGGCAGGGACACAAACCCAGGCGCTCTCAGAGTTATAGCAGGATTCGATCATGGACAAGCAGCGGGGGAGGGCATTATCCATAGACTGGCAGGAAGCCTCATCCAAGACAGCAGGGTAACCACCATCACCACAAGCCATGGGGCGGTAGTACTCGTACTGAGTCAAGCCATCAGTGAGACCGTTACCAATCAGCACCGACTTAAGGTTGATGTTGCGCTTCTTGTGAGACAGAATCTCGGAGGCAAAGACGGGGATGTAGTGGCCAGCATAAGACTCTCCAGCAATGTGAAAATCCTGCTTGGCGTATTCGGGGAACTGCTTGAAGAAGAGAGAAAGCAGAGCATACACGTCCTTGCCAGCAGCAACAGTGTCGCTGACGGCAGAGCCACTGTAGGAGTAGCCGACGTTGACGGGCTGGTCAAGGAAGATGACGGAGGCGTTAGAGTTCCAGGAGAACTCATTGTAGACGGGCTTGATGTTCTCATCGATGCTGCTTGGACCAAGCTCCATGAACAGACCGGTCAAAGACGAGCAACCGGGGCCACCGTTCAGCCACAAGACGACGGGGTCGTTGGCAGGATCGTTGCGAGATTCAAAGAACCCTTTTAAACATCAGATTCCCGCAAGTCAAGTCCACTCAAGAGATCGGCACTTACAGTAAAACAGGTGCTTATCATTCTCGTTATCATCGAGATAACCGGTGTATTGCTTGACGCCGGGGTCAATCTTCAGCGAGCTAGGGTCGGTCTTCTTGACTCTGAGATCGTAGGCTTCTAAACGGCCATCAATCTCCCGCTCCTTCTCACCGTTGGCACCAGTGACCCAGACGTCCTGGACATCAGCACCACGAACAACGTGGTCCCAGTGAGAGTCGGGACGACGGTTGTGCTTCTTGGGCAGAGAGAAGAGAGGGTTTTGGTCCATGCTCTCGGGGAAGCTGCTGGCAACTTCCTCCCAGAGTTTACGAGCATCATCTGACAAGGTCTTCAGTTGCTCTTTGAAAGCGTGCAGGGGCTCGGAGGAGCTCTCAACAGTCGACTTGATGTTGGACTCGAGGCCTCCGAGCACCTGCTGGAAGGTAGAGGGGACGGCAGCAGTAGCCGCTCCGACCAGCAACGAGGCTGGTAGAACTCTCATGATGAATTATACTGGTTTATAGGATGGTCTGGGATGAGTTCTCTGATGAATTGAGGTGGGAATGACAACAAGGACCTTGCGGCAGATGGTATCTGGTAGGCAGGGTGCTTATCAGTAAGAGCTATCAGGGCAAGACGGCTGTGACTGGGGAATGGGGAGTTTAAGCTCACAGCTCAGGGCAGATGAGATCGATAGAATTGCAGCTGATACGACACCAGCCACCTGAGTCTACCGGGATAGAACAAGAAAAGAGAAGGGGAGGTGAGGATGGGGGAGAGAAGGAAGAGGGAGAGGACGGAGGACCGGCGGTGGCCTGCAGATGACGCCTTGATAGCTGAGGGAGGAGGCGACCAATCATACTGCGGTGCCTTTCCGGACCAAGGCAAGTCACGCGCCGAGTCACATGCGATGAGTCAGCAATCAGCACGGGACCAGCGTCATCGCCCTCTCCTCCAATCACAGCCCTGTCGGGCCACTGTCTGGCTCCAGGCAGGCTTGGATGCGGGCATCATTTTTTCAGCAAAACCCAGACATCCCCTTGTTGATAAACAAATCCCGTCCACCAGATACCCTTTTTCTCGTGCATATTCTTAATTAGACCAGCGACGCGCACCGCAGCTTCCCCGGAAAGGAAGCGTCTTCCAAAATGCCGATTAACCAACCCTCAAATCAGATCAAGTTTACCAATGTATCAGTCGTCAGGTTAAAGAAGGGTAAGCAGACAGTCACCCCGCCTACATACATCTTCTTTCTAGTCGCTGCAATCCAAGTGAAATGATTACTGGCCTAGCGATCTAGGCTTGACACGGTTTATCGAGATTTTCTCGACCACCTCGCTAACACCCCATCTCTTTCAGGTAAAAAGCGATTCGAACTCGCCTGCTATAAGAACAAACTCCTAGAATACCGGTCCGGCGCCGAGAAAGACCTCGACAATGTCCTCCAAGTCCCCACGATCTTCCTGTCCGTCTCGAAAGCCCAAACCGCACCGTCTGCCGAGCTCGCCAAGGCGTTCGGCGCCGACACGCCCGCCGATGAAATCCGTCAAGAGATCCTGCGCAAGGGTGAAGTGCAAGTCGGCGAGCGAGAGCGGAAAGAGATCATCGAGCGCGTTGAGAAGGAGATCCTGGATATTGTGTCGGGTCGACTGGTCGACCCCACCACGAAACGAGTCTACACCCCAGGAATGATCTCCAAGGCTTTGGATCAGTTGAGCTCGGCGAGCGGCCAGCAGCAGACACAGGGCCAGGCGTCCGGTAACGGCGAGATGACCGGAGAAGGAGATGAGAACCGCGCACCGGCCCAGCCACGGAAGCCACTGTGGACGGGTGTCACCGCGAACAAGTCCGCAAAGAGTCAGGCCCTAGACGCCATGAAGGCATTGATCGCGTGGCAGCCCATTCCGGTGATGCGCGCTCGGATGCGCCTCCGTGTGACTTGTCCCGTGTCGCTTCTGAAGCAGAGCGTCAAGGTTGTGGGGGGCGCTGGCGGAACGAACAAGGAGCGAGAGACACCTACGCCCAAGGGTGGTGGCAAGGGCAACAAGAAGGGCGGTAAGGGATCGAAGAAGTCGGCGCGTCAGCAAGACTCCGAGGATGAGGCTGGTGGCTCCGACGCCGAGGCGGCACCGGCCAAGAGCCCTAGCAATGTCAAGGACAAAATCCTCAGTTATATCGAGTCTGTGGAGGCCCAGGAGATCGTTGGAGGTGATGAATGGGAGGTCATCGGATTTGCAGAACCTGGCGCTTTCAAGGGCCTCAACGACTTTGTGGGTAATGAGACCCGTGGTAGAGGACGAGTGGAGGTTCTGGACATGGCGGTGACCCACGAGGACTAGATGAGGGTATGGCTGGCTTGGGAGACCTCAGCCAAGCATGTATAGATGACATGACTGATGACTAGAAAAAAGCGGGAAATGAAGTGTACGAGAACCATTTGGACATGCATTGAACTTCCGACGGGGGCTTAGCAGTGTAGTACATCATCGCACGGTCTATCGGCTTAACGCCATAGTTATTACCACGACACATTTTCACCTCCGCAGTACATGTTGCCCCTTTGGACCAACTACCTACACACACGTACATCAGCGACTCATCCAAACCTCCCGTCCCAACTGAATTGATATCAACTGCAAGTGACACACATGACAACTCCATGCATCAACTTCGCCACAAACATACGTCCTGCTCGGTACTGTACTGTAGATCTCCCACTCCCAACCTACGCCACCCCCTTCCCCCACTGACGAGATTCCTTATCGCTAAACCTCTGAACAGTCCTAAGCCAAGAAGACCACGCATGCACGCAGAAGAAGAAAGATGCAGAGTTCGCCCCCCAAACCCTACACTATCTCCTCCAACCCTGTACTCCGTACAGTAGTGCTGTACATGCATCCTCTCCATGCCTTTCTTATTCTAGAACACATCCATCCATCCTCCTCGTTCCTCCACCCCGCCAATAAGATAGAATATCCTAGTACGAGGTACAGTAGTGTACTATGTAAGGCTAAAAAGTGTTGCGGTCTCGCCAAGTCATCGGCCACGCCCCTTTCCGGACTTGAACTATTGGCGTGGCGTGGCGTGGCGAGGTGTGGGCGTGGCGGCGCCGGTGCTTGCTTGTTTAGTTTCTCGAATCTATGCAGTCTACAGTAGCTTAAGTTACTGCAGTGTTACATTTTTACCCAACCCAGAGGAAAAGGAAGGTTGAATTGAGGCGGGTTCGGGGTGTAACTTCAACATGGTGGTTTGTTATCCGGGCGGGAGGGGAAGGGGAGGAAAGCGGGGGAGAGAGGGGGGCGAGGAAGAAAAGGAAGGTTGGGTAACTTTGGTAAAGCATGTCTAGCTGGATCGGAGTCTAGGAACTTTATCAATTTCAACTTTCAAGGATAGTGGACTAGTACTCACTCACTACTCATAAATAGCCCCAGCAAGGCTGAGCTAGAGTGTATAGGGATTCCAGATTGAGTTGATGAGCATTCAGTTCAACTACAGTAACGATACTCCGTACGTAGGGCCAAACTTGCCAAGAAAGTGAGGTGGATTCGGACTGGAGGATAGTTCAGGGATCTTGCATGTGGAAGGTGGAGAGCTTCTGGGAGGGGAGGGAAGAGGTAAACTATGCAGTGGAGTGTGTTCGTTGACTATCTTGAACTACAGTGTCTATTGTTTCTTGGTTTCGCAGGGCGGGACGAGATCGACTTAGATTATCTGTATCTCTTGTAATGGATGTTTAGAACTCGACTGTAGGTGGGAAGAGGGGTCTGTCTACCTATACCTCTACAGCAGAAGATGTGGCAATTAGCGGACATTGTCTGCGATGATACAATCTACAATTTATCATAAAGTGAGGAAGTGAAATCTGATTTCTTCATTCATTGGTCTACTGCACGACCTGGTGACAATGTCTGTTGGTCGGCTGGGTAGATTCAGAGAGCACAGTTCTTTTGCTCGGGCTGGCTTTCCTCTTGCCTCGCGAGGTTGCTAGTAGTAGGCAAACCCCCGGCTAGGAAAGTATGGTAAGCTGATGCAGCACCGCCAGCAGCATGACCAAAGACGGTCGGTAAGAAAAACTTGACTGCGAAGGGTATACGCTCGATTATAAATGCACAAAAGCATATAATATATGCATAAGAAAGCCAGGCGCTTTTCGACATTCGTTCGTCTCAGGCGTGAAAAGTCAAATGTAAGCCGGCAGTGCCGCTGGCCCAGTTACATGCAATAACCGACATGCCCCTCACGTCGTGCGATGCATGGACTGGGACCCAAGGTCTTGGCTGATAGAATGGACCGGGCGGTGGCCGGAGGACTCGGTTTTCGGGGCCCTTTAAGCGCCCGAAGTAAAGGAGTTGGCTGGAGTTGGCTGGATTAGAATAGAAAGTGGATGTCGTTGTCGGTAATTGTTTGCTTCGTCTAGTGCGAAGAGGGAAAAAGGAATAGGTTGATCGTCGGGATAGGGGTCGCTCATTGGGTGACTGTCTCACGTGACGATATGAAGCGAAGATCTTGCCGGAAGTCGAAGTGGTTATTAGGATAAATATAAGTTCTAGTAGCAGATCTGCACAGCGTTCAACGCTCGTGTCAGATCTTCGGGTGCGAATGGCATGTAAGCGTCCTTGGGTGCCATCGGAGGCGGCGATATCGTCCGTACAACCGGGGAGGTGTACCGGATGGATTCTTTCCAGAGCGCGATCGGGTCCTCCTGTTCGAGCTCCGGAAGAAGCGTCATCAGCGACTCGCTGTAGCTCGCCGGGTCCACAGCAGTCGAGGATGTCGAGCCGCTGCTGTCTCCCGGGCGGCCAGGAGCGTACTCGTCATGGCACACGGATATCGATGCTGCAGCTATACGGTCAGTCTGCGGGCTTACAGAAGAGATGGAAGACGCAATTGATAGCGAAGGAAAGGAATATTCCCACATACCATTCAACATATCTACCTCCGGAGCCACTGTTGGCATCTGATCCGGAGCCAGGTATTCCTCCTCACATTGGGGTCTCAAGTAGTCCGGTAAGGATGCGCAGGGCGACAGCGACAGATCTAGCGACCGGCGCCGCTCATCTTGTGCTCCCTGAAAGGACCATGCGGCGAGACTCCGTTGGTGTTCCCGATCGAAGGGACCCTTGAATTTAGAACGAGGTATCTCGTGGCGCTTGTAGTATTCAATCTTAATGCCGCTGCCTTTCGTTTTGGAAGACGACGAAGAGCTGCTGCTCCGTCGGAACACTCTTCGAACCTTTTCACGGAAATTCATTATAGCGGAAAGCAGGTGTAGTTGGAAGATGGCGAATAGATATCGAAGTTGTGCAGATGTGGAGATTAAGCGTTGACTCTGTTTTTAACTCCGCACCTCAAAAGTAGTAGCGGGCCTTTCCCAGTCGGGGATTGGACAGGAGGCAGGTTGTGCAGGCACAGACAACAATTGCAGGGATAAGCAAAGCCCGATCTCATCGTATGTCTATAACTGAATGGGGGAGAAGAGTGGAGAGGGGTAGAGAGGAGGGGAGAGGTAGATCGAAGGGAAATAAACGATCAGAGGAGAGAGAGAAGAGAGGGGAGAAGGGGAGGGCGAAGTAAGCGCAAGAAGTAGCAGGAGAGGGAGAAGGGTTAAAGAAGGCGATGGGGACCGTAATGCGGGTATCTTAAGCAGCAGTCAGTAGGAGAAATCAACGACTAACTGAGAGGAGTAATCGAAATCGGATCGTCTCCATACCTATGATTCAATTCGAGAGGGATATTATTACGAGTTGGCCCCGGCAGGTATCGCTGATTGGCACGAGGAGATTCAAGACACTAAGTCACTTTTGCCGTTTAGCCCCATTCCGCTAAGCGCACGGCGATAGCGGTTTGTGTGTGTACGGAGTATGATAGATAGAGAGAGATGGAGAAATGGAGAAAACGCAGAATCAGGAACACTCATCCCACCATAAATCCAGAAAATAACTGAGGAGAATGTTGGGAGCCAAAGGGCATAGAATGTACAAGCAACAACATCTTTTGAAAAGGGAGAGTGAAATAAATAAATGGAAGAACTACTAACCACTTCACACGGCTTCATCTGCTGTCTCCTATCGCTTTCCCTCGCTTGACTTGCAATGTGTTGCTGTTCCTCCTGCTGCACTGGCCAGCCCTGACTCCACGGTCTTGGACAAGTCTGGTTAAGCCGCGATTTAGTTTACCACCCTTTGCCTTCCAACTACTCGCCCCCGGACAAATCCGATTGTGTGGATGGGTTGAAGGAGATCCACCTGAAAGTGCGTGAATTATGTCGGAGAAGAAGTGCTGATAAAAGTAATGCTGCTTCGAGTCCAGCAGTCTGGTGATATGTCACTCTGCTACTCCGTAGATGGAGATGGAGGAATTGATGCTGGATATATCTCTTCCTATAATACTACTATTTATTCTTCTCCGCTGCAACTCCATTATTTCATCATGCATCGCCCCCTCGGAATCATCCAAAGGCTATCGGACCAGGATGGTTCTTCTTTTACTTGGCTTATCCTGCCTTCTGCTTCAACAGTTGAATCATTCCGGGGATTGCAGCATCGGCGTCACGGTGCCGACGTCCGGTTTTCCCACTTTCCCCCCTCCAAAGCTGACTAACTATCTATCTTCCCCCAATCAACCGCGAGTCAGAGTCAGGTTGACGGTCAGGTTGCATTCGCTTGTACAGCGCGAGGTACGACTGTCCGGCAAGTTTGACCATGGTAGTGTTGAGTCTTCCAGTGGTTCTACGCCGACCCTAGATCAATCCCGAGTCGATTCCGGCCGCGGCGTTGTCCTTTGATAGACCCCCGTTGGGGCACGAGCTCTTTTGCTGGAGGTGACGTGCAGAGCTTGCACCTACAAGTGGCCCATTCTGGTAATCGCCTGAAGAGAATGGTGACAGTGACACTGTACAGTGATCCGTATCCACCGGACAGGCCGAGCAAGAACCAAAGGCTGCATTCCTGGCATGGGCAGGAGATGTGGCAAAAGGCAAACAATCCTACCCCATCATCCTTCTCCTCGTCCTCCACCTCCACCTTCCTGTCCATATGGCCCGGGCTAGGCTAAAGCCAGGGCGCGAAGACGGGGGGGAGAACAGACGCAAGGTTTGTATCGCTGTCGTGGCCAGTCCTGCACCGAACCTTTCCAGAAGGATGGCCAAGATGTTCGATCGACGTGCAACCACCACCACAATCACCATTACCACCACCACCGACCTCATCTATATTAGGGATCCTGGTCAACCTTGGGGAAGCCTGTGAGCGGCCGACAACTATCTGTGGTACAAAGGGATGATAACCGACAGCGTCATTTTTGACTGCCTTCGTCCTCCTTCTCCCTCTCTTTGTTGAAACCGTGGGCGGTTGGAACGGAACTTCTGGATGGAGGACAGACTGACGACGGATTCAGACGAAACGTCGGAAGGGGTCGGATGGTGGCACCGAGATAGATAGCCGTACCGCATCTGCTCGCCGTCCGTTCCGTGAGGAGTCTCTATCATAGGTTTTCAAAGCGATAACAATATGTAATGGGAATTGTGCCGCCCAAGTGGACTAGCCGTATCCAGTCTGCGGTGACGAGAGATAATGCGCGAATGAAACAGGCTGGGATGGTTGAGCTCGCCGACTGCCCCGCTGGATATCCCGGCGGTTGCCTCCACCCGGCACGGTACATCCGAGTATAGTATTGTGTTTGGTTTATATTGGTTATTATGTTGTACATTTTCAACAGCCAGGCCGGCTGGCCCAATGGTAAGGCGCTTGACTACGAATCAAGAGATTGCAGGTTCGAGCCCTGCGTCGGTCATCATTTTTTGTTTCCTCAGGTCAGTGTATAATCACTCTGCCAAGCGACGTCGAACTCAACGCCTCGCCAAGAGACAATTGGTCTTATTCTAGATACCGACTCGGCAACAACTTGTTCCAAGTAAGGGCGTCCTCGCGCAGCTACGGAGAGTTGGGCAGGAAAGGATCAAAGGCCGGGTTTAAACTCTACATGATGTCATCACCATCATCGCCTTCGTCAGTCAGCCCTCTCAACCTTCTAGAAGCCGCCGCAACTTGCCAGCTTCTTGTTCTCGGGTAGGAATACATAGAGTGCTCCGGTGATACAGCATTCGAGGAAATGCGCCTTTTCTGGCCCACGAACAATTGGAAGGATACAACAACAGCCAGGGACTCATGGGCGAGCCTGTTTGCAGGCTGATCCTCGCTCCATCCGTCCATGTGCTTTGCTGGAGCGGTATGTGGCTATCCTCGTGGTACGCACCAAGTTGGTCAAACAAGGCACTGACTTTGACACGTTTGGTATTCTGTTGTTCCCCAGGGCCCAAGGGATTACCCCGGTATCTCTAGCCTTATCCTTAAGTTCGTTGGGCCAGATTCTGCAACCGGCCAACATTCCTGGGGGGAAAGGAAACGGTACAGTCCTCCGTCCACTGAACCCAGCCGGCTACACTTCGCATGATGTAATTGATCCCACGCGGGCTCTGGAGGGAAGGGGGAGGGGGGAAGAAAGTGTACTCCGTAGACCGAGAAAAGGATCATCTTTGTCTCCTTTACCTTATTCTCGTGACTGGATGGTCAATGACACGTACAGCGATTAATGGTCCCGATTGTTTCCGCCCAGCTGTTTTCCTCCCCCAGAATCTTTCCTGGTTTGTTCTGCATCATTTTGCAGGGAGGGTGCTTGGCATATTTCTTCTTTGCTCTAGTGTCGTGATCCCTTGCCTGGTTGGGATAGAGCAACCGGATTAACGACTGTTCCGGGCGATCGGCTGAAGACGGTTTGGCAGCCTGGCTTCTTTTCTTGCTGCAGGTACGGAGAAAAAATCAATATCGTCGGAAATTAGGGGGGGAGGGGATGTTGCGCCTCATTGCTTCCTTATTGAAGATTCAGATCTCGTGCTAATTGATTACAATGGGAGCTCCGGGGAAGGGGGGGAGAAACCCCTCAATGCAACCAGAATGTCAATTGTTCTTATCGCGTTCTCAATGCGGAAAGAAACATTAGTTCGTAGCTACCAGCCCTGCTGGCTGCTCTCCCTTCCTCCCTTCTTCCCTACAGTAATGAGGATTTCTGGCCGAGAGCAGATTTGCCGACAGCTCATAGAACCAGGTCTCTCAGATAGAGGTACCACCACCACCACCAAGAAGCTCAATATCCTCCTCGTAGGTAGGAGTCGCAATCGTAATCAATGTAAGATTTAGATCCGCAAGCTTATGTTGCTTGGTGTGTATGGAATAATTAATTGTCTCGACCTTCCTTTCCTCCCTGAGACGCATCACACAATTGCTGTCCCCCTCCATGTGACTGCGACTTCGGCAATCTACTACCTGCGCATAACCTCTGTCTACACCAATTTTCACCATCTTTTGAGGCGCCTGGTCTGAGCTTTCAGTTCTACGACTATTCCAGTACTACTACCTACTAAGTCAGAACCACCCACGGTCAAAGGTCGTTGCTGTTGAGACTATAGCCCTGCCGTGCACTTCCCGGGGGAACCACACACACCTCCCCCACGGATTAACGTTCCCCGATTTTGATTAGACATTCGGAAAGGACCAACATACCTGCTGCCCGCCCCTAACTTCCACCACTTTGCCAGGTCTGCGACTTCTTAATCCCCCCATCGTGGACACTCGCACGACCCTTCAGACCCTGTGCCATCCGCATCCCTACACAACCCAGTGAGTCCACAAAGAGCTATTCTCTCCCTAGTACAACCCTCCGTCCGTCGTCCATCTCCACCAAGAAGCCAGTCTCTAATCGCTGGCCCACGAGCCACCCCAACAGATTTGATTGTTTGCGCACACAATGGCGAAGAAAGGAAAAAGCAAGAACAAGAGCAAGAGCAAGGGTGGCGCTGCCGCCGCGAAGAAGGTCGCCGATACTCCGGCTGCCCTGTGAGTCGCATCTCATCAATCGCACAAAATCCATTTTGCGCCGCGCTAACGCGGAATTTCTTGCCTCTAGTCTCCCCGAGCAGGAAGTCGAGGAGACCGTCACAAAGAGCGATGCGGAGCCCGAAACCGTGGTCACTGATGCTGGCGCAGCTGTGACTGCGGACCCTACCTCCGTTCTCCCCGACACTGCCGCTAAAGGCATCACTGCTGCCCCGCTCGATGATTCCACTGAGGAGGCATCCGACGCGGTGGACTCTTCGTCCCCCAATGCTGACGAGCCTGCCACCGAGGCTGTCAAGGAGGAAGTGGAGGAGCCTATTGCTGTGGCTGGAACGAGTAAGTTGTTGCCTTCTGCTGGTTGCACCTATTGGATGTCTGGGCGAATTGTTGACATCATTTTCCTTCTAACGCAGCCACTACCTTGCCCGAGCGCCCCAAAGACACTGTCTTTGAACCAGAGACCCATGAAACTCACGTGAAGAGACCGTATGAGAGCAGCCTGACCACAAAGGACGAAGACCACAAGCCGCCCAAGATTCCTAAGGTCGAGGAGGACCTGGATGCCACCATCTCAGCCAAGGCTGTTGAGCCGACCAGCAAGGATGCTGTTGGTGCAGCTGCGGTGCCAGCTGATGAGGCCGTGGTTCCTGCTGTCGACACGGCTATTCAACCCCAAATGGTACCGGGATTGGGCACTGACCCCTCGGACAACATCGATAGGGAACTGGAGGTTCCTGGCCTGAACGAAGACACGGCTTCTCCCAATGAGCCTGCTACTACCTCATCCAGCACGATTGAGCCCGTGACCACTGATGCTGCCGTTGACAAGGCTGCCGCTGAGACTGTTGCCCCTGTCTCCCTAGCTCCTGTCAGTGTTTCCGCGGTTCAGCCCGAGATCACTGGCGCTGGCGAAGTCCCTACTACCAAGGAGCTCGAAGTCCCTACTACCAAGGAGCTCGAAGTCCCTACTACCAACGAGGAGCTCGAAGCCCCTACTTCCGAACAGCCCGCAGCTGCGGACAATGTTGCGAAAGAAACCACAAAGGAGGAGTCCGCTTCCCATGAGCCCACAACGGCCGCAACAGATGCCGAACCAGTCATTGTGGTTCCATCCAGCATTACGGACGCGGACATCAAGGGCACTGATGCGGCTGTAGTGTCTGCCGCCGACTCTGCCCCAGCTGCTGAGGCTCAGAAGCCTGTGGAGGCCGCGGAAGAGAAAGTGAACACAGCCGGTAATGAGGCTCCAGAGGAGAAGTTGGATGCCGCCGAGGCTGAGGCGCCGGAAGAGAGCGCGGCTCCAACGAAGATCGAGGAGACTCAGCCCCAGAACACTGAGTCGCAGCCGGCTTCTGCTGCCAAGGATGCTCAAGAGATCGCCGAGGCCCCTTCGGAGACCCAGAACAAGCCCAGTGAGACCACGGGTGCACAAAACACGTCGGCTGCAGGTACCACCGAGGGTGCCGCCGCCGCCCAAGAGCCTGAGAACAAATCGGCAGCCGACCAACCCAAGGATACGGCCAAGCTGACCGCGAGCCGGGCTCAAGAGTCTGCCAAGTCTGATGCAGCAAAGGGGGGTTCTGAGAAGCGCAAGAGTGGTAGTGTCTGGTCATGGCTCAAGCGCAAGGTCAAGGGCGACAAGAACTAGACCTTGTGAGTGGATGTATGACCAAGTATTCCAAACGGCTGTAATGCCGTTTGGAGATCATTTCCGAATTGCTCTCCCTTCTTATACTCTGATACCCACATACGGACGGACGGACAGTTCTTAATCATTTTGAAACACAGTCGGAAGAAAAAGACCAAAAAATCAAATCGAAAATGCAACAACCAACGATATAGAAACAGAAGGGCTGAACCGGAGGAGGGAAATCGCCGCTTTATATCCAGGATGGATGGCCGGAGGGCGATTGTACGATATGAACTGGGCGACAGGAACTGATGGGACTCAACGCCATGGATGACAGCAAAGCACTGGGCTGCATCTGTTTACTTTTTGTGATGTCTCTCTTGATGCATCCATGTTATCCTGTTCAATTTGAATCGAAATTGAGATTGGCACGATCGATACGGTACTTTTTTGTTAATGGTAATGGGGCTGGGGGTGCAGACAATGAAACAAACATTCATTAGATACGTGTATGGCACTTGGAAATTCAGTTCATGTAGAGAAGGTAAGTGGCGCTTGTCCGCCCAATTAATTTGGTCCGGATTCGACCGTAACAATCACAATCCTACTGTGTAGTCTGTCTTCTTGTGAGGTTTGGCCGATGTAATTGGAAGGGTGGGAAGAAGAAGAGACTCGAGAGAGAGAGAGAGAGAGGGAGGGAGGGAGATAGCGAGAGACAAAGAGAGGGGAAAGGAAGGCATTTCACCGCCGTTTCTTTTCCCCCCAAACATCCCCCCTTCTTAGTCTGTTTTTATGGAGAGTACGGAGTACATTTGCTCGACTATCCCTTACTATCATCAATACTATTGTTCTACAATTGTCTGGGCCCCTCTTTATGGCGGACTAGTAGGCTAGCGGTGTCCATCACCCGTTACGAAGAGAGATTCTATTTATTCTTTAGCACTTCCTGGATGGGGCCCTGATGGAGACACTTCAAGCTGCTCGGAATTACAGTGTATTCTCAGCGACAATCTAAACACGCCACTACGCCATTTCCCTCCCAAACAAGAATATCGCACACTCAGACATCTGCTCGGTCAATTTCAGGGTCTTGTCGAATCGCGACAAGACAAACCAGATGACATCGTCCTGACATAGTAGGCAATCTCAAGTGCTGGTGCGAAGATGATATCACAGCCGGTGTGCCTCTCTCCACTCGCCCCACGAGAAAACCACCAATCTTTCCTCGCAACATCGTGGCTGAGATCATATCCACTCACATTCCCCTTCCACCCGATCCAGGTCAAGCTTTCCTCAAGCTTTTAGCGCTGAATTGTACCTCGTCCTGATCCATTATTCGTTCGAGCGGATTGCGAGAGGAGGGGGGAAACAGGAAGAGGGCCCGCCCCTCTCTAGCTCAGTACCACAAGTACTCTACCGAGGTGTGCTTCCGGGATCGCCTGGAATTGCGACCTTCTGGGACAGTGAATGATAGATGATGGCTACGATATCACTCTCTGTGACTGGCTGCTTTTGCCCGTCTGGGGCTGAGACCAATAGCCACTTGTTGTCCTCGCTCTCCACTCGTGTTGTCTGAGGCTTGAGCTGACGGGCTGCTGCCGCCCACTTGCCCCCCCTCCGACGCAACGAGCAGGGTTGGACCTCCTGGTGTTGTGTCAAAACTCTCCTTCGCTCGATTGATTCAATGCTTGCGCGCGCTATTTAAACCATTGGTCTGCTGCTGGCTACCGTCTGAGCTGTTATTTTTTTTTTTCCCTACCGTATCCCTTCTCTGTCCTACTCATTTCTGCATCCCACTACGTCATCATGGTCCATCTCGCCCAAATTAAGCGCGATAGCGAAGTCGAGCAGTCCGTCAAGCGGATGAACTCGATCAAGCTTGACAGCGCTGAGGAAGATGACTTCTCTACCAGCGTCTATGGCTCCCGCTTCGCGACGGAGCAGCTGCCCCAGCATGAGATGCCTGAGCGCGAGATGCCCCGGGAGGTGGCCTACCGCATGATTAAGGATGAGCTGAGCTTGGATGGCAACCCCATGCTCAAGTGAGTGTTCATCGTGTCCTGTTCACGAGCCGAATGGTGGCTAATGTTGTTTCTTCATGGCAGCTTGGCGAGTTTTGTGACCACCTACATGGTAAATTTGACCTCACACAAACGATTTGGGCGGACTGACGATGGATTATAGGAAGACGAGGCTGAAAAGCTCATGGCCGAATCCTTCAGCAAGAATTTCATCGATTACGAAGAATACCCCCAGTCGGCGGAGATCCAGAACCGCTGTGTGAACATGATTGCGCGTTTGTTCAATGCTCCCACCGATAGTGACGATGAGCATCCGATGGGCACTTCGACCGTTGGTTCGTCCGAGGCTATCATGCTGGGTACCTTGGCCATGAAGCGCCGGTGGCAGAACAAGCGCAAGGCTGAAGGCAAGGATTACTCTCGTCCCAACATTGTCATGAACAGTGCCGTCCAAGTCTGCTGGGAGAAGGCTGCTCGCTACTTCGATGTGGAGGAACGCTACGTCTACTGCACAGAGGATCGGTATGTGATTGACCCGAAGGAGGCAGTCGATCTGGTGGACGAGAACACTATCGGTATCTGTGCTATTTTGGGTACCACCTACACGGGAGAGTACGAGGACGTGAAGGCGATCAACGACCTGTTGGTGGAGCGTGGCATTGACTGCCCTATCCACGTCGACGCAGCCAGCGGTGGCTTCGTTGCTCCTTTCATTCACCCCACCCTCAAGTGGGATTTCCGCCTGGAGAAGGTGGTGTCGATCAATGTTTCTGGCCACAAGTACGGCTTGGTGTACCCTGGTGTCGGCTGGGTTGTCTGGCGTTCGCCCGAATACCTGCCTAAGGAGCTGATCTTCAACATCAACTACCTTGGTGCGGAGCAGGCCAGTTTCACGCTAAACTTCTCCAAGGGAGCATCGCAGGTGATTGGACAGTACTACCAAATGATCCGACTGGGCAAGCGGGGCTACCGGTCCATCATGGTCAACATCACCCAGATCGCGGATTATATGGCGAACGAGTTGGAGCAGATGGGCTTTATCATCATGAGCCAGCGTGGCGGCAAGGGCCTGCCGCTGGTGGCGTTCCGTTTGCGGCCGGACCGCGACGAGGTGTTCGACGAGTTTGCGCTGGCGCACCAGTTGCGTGAGCGTGGCTGGATCGTGCCGGCTTACACGATGGCACCCAACAGCAATTCGCTGAAGCTCATGCGGGTGGTGGTGCGCGAGGATTTCAGCATGAACCGCTGCGACGCTTTGCTGGCGGACATCAAGCTGGCGATGAGCACCTTGAGCGAGATGGACAAGAACATGTTGGAGCGCTATACCCAGTAAGTCGATTGTCTGCTTGTGATTCATTGCATCTAGACTAACCGGATCCTAGACACGTTCGCCAGCATGCCACCCACTCGCACAAGGCCAAGCACACACATCACCACTACAAAAACGAGAAGCACTCGCTGCAGGGCAAGACGGGCAAGACTCACGGGGTGTGCTAGATTATATATGAGACACGATGTAAACACTGGTTGATAATTGTCGGGATAATTGAATGACACATGAGAAACAATCCTTTGGGGCTGATACAATAGTTTACCTTGTCCATGGGGGCTCTCTTGGTCTTACTAAGTAAGGGTCTTACTTGAGCCACTAAATCTGGGGGCGAGGCAGTGTTTGACAGCCAGCCCGCGTAAGCACCAGAGCAGAGGCTGAGTATTTATCTCACAGAGGGGGGAAATTTCTCGACTTTCTGAGCAATTCAATTTGGACTTTGAGCATTCCTGACAGTTTGAGTCTATTTTTGCGCCTCAATTCGTGTCACAGGCGCCAATGTTGCGGATGACTTCCTGCTGCCGCTTTCCTTCCCCTCTTTCTCACTCCCCATCGTCAAGTTCTGTCTTTCATTCTTCATTTCTCATAATTTACCTCGCTTATCTTTCTCCCCTTCCTTCTCCATGCCCCTCTTTCGCCGTAAAGCCAAGTTGCCTGCCGCTGTCGCGTCTCCATTCCGATCGGTTGAGCATCTTCCCCCTCGCGTCCAGCAGCACGACCCCGACGATCGGCCCCGTCGCCTGTCGACGTCTTCCACCACCTCCTCCTCCTCCTCCACCGCCGCCCGCAATCCTTCTCTGCCTCAGCCTCAGCCTCATTTCTCCCACGCCTACTCACACCCTCACTTCCAATCGCACTCCCAGTCGTCTACTCCTTTAACAAACTCATCTCCCTCGCAACCTCCTCCTCATTCTGCTGCCCCTCTCCGACGCAGCAAGAGTCACCGCAGTCCCCGCGAGAACCCGCATCCGGTAAGGACGTTTACTCCACTATTCTTATCGGGATACCCTCTGCTATGCCGATCTACAGACTGTGCTTTGCTGACAGGTGTTAGTCGTGGCCACTCCCTGACCCGCCTGACGAGCAGGAAGCCCAGGAACCACGCAAATCTCGACGCAGCCTTTTCTCCTTGCATTCGTCTGCCACCGCACGCGATTCACCCGGCCAGGTGCAGCGAAATCGGTCGGTCAAGAAGCTCTCCGCCGCCGGTCGCCGGAACAAGCATCAGCGACCGTTGTCTGTCGACACCAGCTCCGACCACCCCGCGACAACCTGGGCACCTGAGCATGATCTAGACGCCGCATACTCCCCACCATCGTCGCAAGAACATATACATCCGCTCGCTCGGTCGCAGCCGCAACTGCAATCGTGGTTGCAGCCGCAATCGCAGTTCGAACCGTCGCAACCACGGTTCGAGCAGACCCCGCAGCCGCCGTCATCACAAGATCTGGCGCCCCCTACCCCGTCTCAGGAACATTTACCGCCTCAGCTACGATCGGGAGTCCACGCAACTCGCTGGGAGTCACCCCTACAGCGCCCGCCGCAACTGGAGCTACAAACAGAGCCTCGTCCACATCCTTCTTTAAGAGCAGGCCCACCAGCCTCGTTCCACATGCCGCAGAATACGGTGCCAACGCTGGAAACTCGACCGCCCCGCTCCCCGCAGGCCTCAATTCAACGATCCAACACCGATTCAGGATTGCTGGACCATCGAGCCCGATCGTCTCCTATTGAACCACCCCGTATCCACGGCGATCTGGCTCCGGCGCAGCCTCAACTCGAACCCACGGTGGGTGCTCGCCCGCCGTCCAGACAGTCTATCGGGCCCCCCTCTCCGTTGCGTCAATTGTCCACCGCACAGCCCGACTCTCCCGGTGGTATGACGGAACGTCCTTCAGGCGTGCTGCAGGCCAGCAACAACAATACTCAACCAGCCCCTGGCGCCAGCCACATCTCGCACGCGTCAAACACCCAGTCAGATAACGGACATCGAACCAATGCCGCTCAGTCTAGTGCCGACGCAGGACGCAGCACCACGAGTACGCGGGAGCCCCGCGACAGCCGCCGAGAAGCCCGCGATGAGCTTAGCGAGATTGACGTGCGTGCCTTGGTTCAGAAACATGACGAGCTCCGTACGCGCCTTATCCCCGCCTTCTATCTGCAGACATTTAGCTAACAGACAGTTTCGATAGAGGCCAAATACTCCAAAGTCAAACGGTACTACTTTGAAAAAGAGGCTCAGGTACAACATCTTCAGAACACAGTGGCGCACCAACGCATGGCGGTCTCGCGCACCGTCTTGGATGACAATGAGTACGCTAGTCGCTTCTCCCGCCTTGACGGTGCCATCAAAGACCTTGCTTTTTCCATCCGCAAAGACTGGGCGCGTCTTCCGACCTGGCTGATTGGCTACGTTAACGACGATGCTCACACCACCGGAACCAAAGAGATGACGGCCATTGGGCGCGCCGTGATGAGTCGGTGGCTCGTCGAGGAGGTCTTCGAGCGCTACTTCCACCCCGCCCTCGAACCGACCCTCTCCCGGGCCCTCAAGGACATCGAGATGAACCTCCGTCGCCAGCAGGTCCAGGTGACCACGACGACGGACGAAGATCGCGAGAATGCCGTCGCTCGCATCAGCAATTGGCGCCGGACCACGTTGGACGGCCTACCGGAGCTGCAGGGCGCGCAGGCCGGCGATTTCCGCTCACAGTTGGTCGAGCGGCTGGTTGGGAGCCTGGTGGCAACCTTGACGGCCTATTTACACGAGACACAGACCCCCGGCGTAACCATGGTGCCGGGCCTGGAGAATGGAGCACGGATGATCATCGAGAACGCGATCGGCATAGCGGAGAAAATTCCCTTTGAATCGAGAGATATCGTGGTTGAATACGTTCTTCCCGGGACGCCAGTGAACGAAGGAACCATGCGGGTGGAGACGGGAATCCCGCCGGTACCACAGCAGCCACAGCAACAACGGTCGACAGGCACATCACAGGAAGTCGAACGGGGTGTCCCAGCGGCGGCAGCGGCAGAAGCAGTGGCGAACCCTGATGAGGTAGACATGGACCGCGAAGTTGCCGCCGGCGGTTTAGCGGCTGGACCACCAGGCTCGGTCGCCCCAACGGCTACTGCTGCTGCTGCTGCTGCTGTTCCACCACCGCCGAGTGCGCCAGGGGTCCCCTTTGACCTCTCCGCTTCAGGAGCTGTCAGAGGTGGTGGCGGTAGTGGCTCCGAGCGAGAATCCCGGAAACGCTCAATGTTCAGCTCGTTGATGGGTCGACGGACGGGCCCAGCTGCTGCTGCTGCTGCTGCTGCTACCGCACCTGCTGCCCCTGCCGGTAGCGCCGGGCTGGCGGGTCCAGGAGCCGGAGCAGGAGCAGGAACGGGCCCGATCTCTGCTCTCCCGACGGGACCCGGGTCTGTCTCTAACATCACCATCCCTGGCACCACTGGTGCTGCTCCTGCTGCGACGGAAGAACGGGAGCGGGCGGCGCGGATCCGGTTTTCCTCATTTGTGTTGGCGGAGGTACGGGGTCGGGGGCCGCAGAATGTGCTGGTCAAGGCGCCTGTATATATTGAGTAGAGTTGTTTATATATGTGTGTGGGAGGGGTTGGGGATGTTGAGTTGGTTACTGAAGAGAGGCTGGTCCAGTCAGAGAGAGGCAGAGGTATAGTATAGGTGGTCCCTGTTTATGGATATCATGTTAGAATGTACAGGTGTGATGATGACGTGAGCGCGATGAATTGCACGATGAGAAAAGAGAAGACAATTCGTGATTAAAATAAGGTATCTAACATATTTTGACTTCTATGTCTACTCAGGCAACAATCCAGAAGCCAGAGGAAAAAAAAAAAAAAAAAAAAAAGCCACAATGCTCAGCACTGATGATAGAAATGAGATCCCGAGTTGATGTGTCCAGCACGAGTTCACTCAAAAGACTTTCCAAATATAAATAAAGAAGTAGGTGTTCACGCAAAGTCCGTCCGGGTTATCTCAGATTTGCCCGGACTCATTTCTAGACCATGCGGGACTTTGTTGATTTTCATAACCACGCCAGGTGTCTGAGTCGTCTCCATAATTATCACCACCTAGATGGAGTGGAAGGAACAGACTCCTTCCAGATCGCGAACCCAACCATCTCCAGCAGATACCGCTCGCGGTACGCAAAGCACCGCGTCACGTTTCCGACGAGGAAGGCTTTCATCTTGCGGGCTAGCAGGTCGGGGTCTCTGCAGCGGGTGAGGAGGTCGGAGGGGTGGAGGGTGACTTCTGTTGTTGTTGCCGGTAGTCCTGCTGGTGGTTCTGTTGCTGCTGCTGACAGTACTGACACTGCTGGTGATGCTGCTGGTTCTGCGGGTGAGTCCGGGCTTTCGCCATCAAGCGAATCCGGAGCGCGTGTTGACGGTGGATGTGCAGCAGGGGAAGTCCCATTCCTATCGGCGCTATTCAATCCGAGGAGGACGGCTAGTTCTGCCTCTGTAGTCTGGACCTTATGGGCAGGTGGTGATGAACAGCTTTGTCTTCCGCAGCGGAGAAACCCCCAGAGTCTTTTCCGTACTGACGAAAGCGAGGGCGAGGGCGAGGTCTGACTCTCGACGAGCCAGACACAGAAACTCTCCCAGAGGTTGTGGTGGATTATGAAGGTGAGGAAGGTGGTGGGCGGAGTCGGGGCTGCGGTGGGGAGTTGGAGGGTTCGCAGGATCTGCGTCTCTTGGTTGTTGTTCTTGTCGTTGTCCTCCGAAAATGAGGCGGTGGTGTGGAGGAGTGCGCGGTGCATGTCGCTGACGTAGGCGAGTTCAGTGAGAAGGATGGAAATGGCGTCTTCGTGGGTGGGGGTGAGTTGTGTGTCTTGGTGGGGGAGGGTGTTGCGGGCGGGGAGTCGTGAGGGTGATGTAGATGCGGAGGGTTCAGCCTGGGGTTGTGCGTCCTCCTGATGGTCTGGAGAGGTGTAGGTGGCTGGGGAGTCTTCTGGGATATGGGTATGCGCTGTAATCCCAGATGTAGTGGCCTCCAAGTCAACCCCGGTCGCGAATGTGCCTAGGGATCGGTCGTAGCCTAGTCGCGCTCGCCAGAACACATTCAGGAGAATCAGACTCACGATGCACGGCACCAGCACCACATACCCGTACCACATGGTCGCCGTGACCATGCTGGCCGCGCCAGCAACCAGCCCATTGATCCCGTTGACCAGAGCATGGACCTGTAAGGCCCGCATGCGAGCACGCAGCTTGGTCTTGAGGGGGGCAGGGAGCTCGACGTTCAACCTCGGGCCCTTCTCACTTTCAGACACCTCATCAGAAGATGTCGATGATGAACACGCGGCCCAGCATTGCTGGAACCGCCACACCAGGTACACCGACCAGACGGCGTTGACAAGCCCAAAGCCAGCAGCTAGTCCATTGCCCACGTACCCAGAGAGCAGGTTGCTGATCCGGTAAATGGTCCGGTCGGCGCCCCAGATTGCCAGCAGCGTGCCGATGCCCACGAGAAGAGCACCGATCCCCATTAGGAGATCCATGAGGATGCGGTCGATGACTTCGGTGAGGACTTCACGGGTGTTGACGCCGTGCTTGTAGGCATTCAGTTTGCCGATGGTGACTTCTCCGTCGAGTCGGGCTGCTTTGTGCTTGCCTCGAGAGGGGAGGTGTTTATCTGAATCGGACACGTTGGTCGAAATGCTCTCAGCCAGGAATGATCGCTCTTGACGGAGCAGCCGCACGTTGGCAGCACTGAGGTACATGTCTCGCGCGGCGACCAGGGTCATGCACAGCGCGCAGGGCCCGCCAATCGCCATCAGGATTTTGGCGTGCAGCGGCACAGGAATCTGGTTCCACACATTGGCGGCGAAGTCGGCCGCGTTGGCCAGTTCGAGGTATCCAACGCCGGCCAGCAGGGAATTTCGGAAGAGAGGCTGGTGGAGGATGCGGTAGGTGCGGCTGTAGACGAACGGAAAATGGGTGCGGGTGCGAGTGTGGGTGAAGGTCACGGCGTTGGGCGTGTAGGAGAACGAGCGGGAGCTGGAGCTGGAGCTGGTAAAGGTGGAGGACGAGGTGAGGCCGGTGGATTCACGAAGGAGCTTGGGAGGAGGAAGGCCGGGTTCGAGGGGGGCCATAGTGTGTGTGCCACATTGGGGCAGAGAATTAGGAAGTGGAGGCACACAGAGGAGATGAGAAAAAAGAGAGAGAGGGAGAGCGAGGTTGAGAGGAGGAGTCAGAGTAAAGGGTGGGAAGAGGAGGAGGAGAGGAGGAAACGTGGAGAAAACCAAGAAGTGAAGAGTGGGGCTCCTCGCCCTGTAGGGCTGAGCCGGCGATCCGTGACTATTTTCGTGTCTCCCCTTTTTGTGCTCACAATCCAATTCTCCTACACAATCATACACTACTGAGTTTTACTGCACTATCGATGCACCAACCGCACCATCGACACCTGATCATGTCCCTCCACCAGCTTGTACTCCTTCGCCACTTGGAACCAACCCATACTTTTCGTATAACCGTCTCCCCTCTGGCGTCGAGGACAGAAATGTCTCGACCCCAGCCTCGTCCGCCCACTGCAGCCCCCATCGCAGCAATCGCGATCCCAACCCATGTCCCATTACAGTCGGGGTGGGTAGCGAGTATGTCCGGATCTATTGTTTGAATGGAAACTGTAGGTCTCCATTCGTTGTCCAGCCGGACGTTGCAGGGGTGAACTTACAGAAAAACTTCTTGGCCCCCATCACCTCCCATTTCCCCCAGTTTAGAGTGCCGAAAGATTCCTCACAGAGTTCCTGGTCGACGCTCGAGGGCCATTTTTGCGCGAGACTCTGCTTGTCTTTCTGCGATTGCTCGGGTTGCTGCTGGGCCCCGGAGTACAACTTCCATTTTGCGAAGGCCGCAATTTCGGGTCTTTCTGGCTCTCATCCACAATTCTCAGGATTGTGCTGCCAGAAGGAGGGAATCCGGCCTCCTCGAGGTCACGATGAATTTCTCGATCCACCAGGTGCGGACATCGTCGGTCGGGAGAAACAGGCGATGGTTGAATGGGCCGGAAAAGGAATTAAGGAAGACGTCGGTCGGCTGGGGGGCGTCAGAGAGGGTGGCGTGGTAGAGATCTAAGCCGGTAATCGACCTGGTGGTGTTGGTGGTGGTGGTGGTGCTGCTGCTGCTGGCGGGTGTAAGGATGACGGGTGATCCGAAGCGATTGGGCTGCCGAGCGGCAGCCTTGAGGGCGGATGCAAGAAGTGTCAGGTAGGCATCATCATTGTGCTGCAGGATCCGAGTCGGCCGATCAAGTCTGGTCAGGCTTGATGTTGCGACTGAGGATCCCCCGATAGACGACCCCGAGAAACTTCCACGAATCCTCTGGTTGTTGACCTCATTCAGCAACTCGGCATGTTCCGATATTCCGAGGATGGGATGAAGAAGTAATGAAATTCAATGCTGGCCGAGAGCGACAAGAAAACCAAGCGATGGTCCCTGAAGCCTCAAGAAAGCTTGGTCGCTGACTCAGCCCAATATACTGGCACAAGAACAAGTGAATTACCCCAACAATCGAACTAAGCTTCGTATGTGTGTGTGTGTGTGTGTGTGTGTGTGAGACTGCGCCGATCTCTGGTCCTTAAATCGGACTAGACCAGGCTGCAAAATTCCCCCAAATAGCTGGGTTTCATGATGAAAGCGCCTCGGCTCCCGCGGTCTCCAATGCTGACAAGCCGGACAAGTTCCGACTCGGAGTCACTAAACTAAACTAAGGCTTGAGGCTGACGAGAGAGAAAAAAAAGAAAAGACCCTTTTTCTCCTGGTCTGCAGGCCCCACTTGCATGGATTCGATGGTCTGGCAGTAACAGCGCTTTTCTCACCGATTCATTGTACACCGTAGGCAGCCATGTTTTGCATCGGACAACCAGTAACCCTTAGGGTATCCTTATTGGGGCCATACCTCAGCCAGACATCCATTCGACTGCATACACCATCCCCCAAAGGATCCGATGAGGGTCCAGACTGAAGACCGAAATAGAATGCAGGATGGCCATCCTCAGTCAACAACGTTTCCCAAAGCCAATTGCTGTTCCGGCATGGTCCTTCCGTGGCTCTACCCAGTACATAGCATTCACCTCTGAGCTTCACTCTCGACCTACTAACCAGGGTTCACGGCCCTCAATCTGAGGCCGCCGCCCAAGCCGATTCACATCCAACCGGGTTCGGAATGAGGCATTGGCGCGGGGGCTGAGGGAGCTTTGCTGGAGCCTGGAGCCAGTATCATGCCTTTTAGTTCCTGTTTCCCCCTCGTCTCGTTCTGATGGTTAGCTCTAATCACATCACAGCAATTGACTTTTTCTCTGGCCGCGGTGCTCATAGTATCACCATGTCTTCCTCTACCTCCTCATCTCACCCTCCCCAGCAGAGCAGGAAAGCTCCGAAACAAAAGAAGCAAAAACAAAAGTCTGCCAACCATGCGCAAAACCAGAAGAAACCGGTCAAGACGCTCTTGGCCGATACCATTGGACCGGCATTGTATGAGCGACTCTTATCCTTTGGGGCGCCTCGTCACTACCAGACCCCGGAGCAACAGCAGCAGCAGGACTGGGAGCATCTCGACGCTGCTCATCTCATCGTCCCTCGCTCCAGCACCAGCAGCAGCAGCAGCAGCAACCTCTCACGCAAATCCTCTTCGATGACGCTCTCCTCCTACGATGGCCGCAGCATTGCCTCCAGCCGCACCAGCCACGACTCCAGCCCGCGCGTCGACAAGCCCGACCACAACCACGAGGACAGCGACGAGACCGGCACCACCCACCGCATCGTCACCCTCCACGGCCGCTGCAGCATGGACAGCATCCGGCCGCTGATCGCGCGCTACGGACAGGTCTCGCACATGGGCATCCTGGACCCGAGCTACAGTCTCTTCGTGAACACGACCCGCACCGCCGCGCTGTGCTTCAAGGTCTGCAACCGCGTCGCCATAGTCTCCGGGGACCCCATGTGTCCGCCGGAGCTGTTCGCCTCCGTGCTGTCGGAGTTCCGGGCGTGGCGGAAGACGCAGCGGTTAGGCTTGTCCTTCCTCGGGACGAGCGAGCGCATGGTCGACTACGCCCACCAGACCACGACCGGTCACGAACACTGGACGATCCTGGAGTTCGGCCGCGAGCGCGTCCTCGACCCCACCACCAACCCGGTGGTGCACGAGCAGCAGCAGATGGGGAAAAGGATTCTCATGCAGAACCGACAGCTGCTCAATCCCACCAAGGGCGGCATCGAATTAGATGTCTACGTCCCTCCACTTCCCTCGTCCACCTCCCCCTCACTCTCAGCATCCCAATCCGAACTGGAATCCAACCTCTCCGCCATCTACACCAGCTGGTGCCACCACCGTAACACATCCCAAGACACTCCCTCCCCCTCCCCTTCCAGCCAATCCTCCACCCAGAAACCCCAGTCGCAAGCATATATCACCACCTACACTCCGCTAAGCCACCCGCACCGCACCCTCCTCACCTACCTCTACACCCTCGACCCGACCACCAAGAAACCCAACGGCCTCGCCGTCCTCCGCTACCTCGGCGCCCACAACGGCTACCACCTCGACCCCTGCATCGCGCTGCCCAACAGCCCCAAGGGGATTTCCGACTTGTTGGTCTTCGCCGCGATGGCCCTCCTCCGGGAGATGGGCTGCCGGTATTTAACCCTGGGGTTTGAGCCCTTCGAGGAGCTGGGGCGGGTGGAGGTTGCGGTTGCTGCTGGAGGTGCCGCGTCGGGACAGCATGGAGCTGGCGCTGGGGCTGTGGCCGGCCTAACCTCCCCGCTAATCGAGCGCCTAACACGCCGGGCATATCGGTTCGCCTTCGCCCGCTTACCCGTGCAAGGAAAGCGGGCGTATTTCGATAAGTTCCGGCCGGATCCGGAGAAGGAAGGGGGCTTGTTTCTGATGTTTGTTGCGGAGGATGATCACCATGATCCTGATCAGGAGTATGGAAAGGGGAATGGGAAAGAGAACGGAGGGGATCGTCATGGGTGGGACAGATGGAACTTGAACCACCTCCGAAGACGACGGGCGGGGTTGCTGCTCGGGACTCCGGAGATCCGGCAGGTGATTGGGGTGGCGCATTTTGCGAATATCCGGATTCGGAGGGTGGTTTGGGGAGATTTCAAGTTTGTGAGGTAGAGTAGATAGAGGGGGCCAAGGGAGTGTGTATATATGTGAACGACGGTGGAGGGTGGTACTTATCGGAGCGTGCTGTTTTGGTGTTGCTTGGTTGGGTTGGTTGTATAGCGTTGCGTTGGGTCTTTTGCATATTACATATACGGAGTCTCTATACGTTATGAGGGATGGCTTGAGTTGAGTATATATCTATCTATCTGTTGGTGTTGATGTTGGAATTAGACTAAAATGTGATTCGCATGCATTCTCTTTAAGCCTCTTGCTGTGCTTTTGAATGTATTACATTATATGTCACGTTTCATGAAGTAAGACAATATGGCCGAGCGGTCTAAGGCGATAGACTAGAAATCTATTCTCTTCGGAGGCGTCGGTTCAAATCCGACTGTTGTCGTTTTTGTCGTTTTGCACTACGACCACATTACTTTCCATTCATCTTCTGAGAAGCGAACGTCAATGGCAGACAAAATGGGTGGATGGATCTACATAAGCTCTGTTTACAATAAGCCAGGTCCTATCGGTGCTAGTTCATCGTGGTGAATGGTTGACTACATCCACCAGAGTGATCTTTGCAAGTTCTACATGAACAAGACTCTGAAGATGGCACTGTATCACTCATTCTTATTGACAGTCGAAATTCCAAGTAATCTGTACACACTCATGGCCAATGTACACCAGTCCAACCGTATCAGCAATCAACAAGAAGAACAACAACAACAACAAAGCTAGCTAAACAGTATGCTCGAACCCTCAAATATTATGTCAAATAATCGTGTAATGTCGGGTATAGCGCCTCGCTTAACGCATAAAATCATCAACTTGCAGGCACTTTTGAGATAAGATAACCCCATGACGAAACATGCTACTTCCCCACGGCATTCGCCGCCTGCTGGAGGACTCGCGGCCAGCGCGAAATCAGCTCCACATCGTCCAATGCTCCCTTGCCCTGGTTGCGTACGTACTGCGTGCTGGGGTCGATGCGCGGCTCGTAGTCCCAAATGGACGGCACGCCCTTGATTAAGGCGGAGTAGACGAGGCGCCGACGACGCTGAGACCGCAGAACGTCCTCGCGAATCTGCTCTAGATCCCAGCGCGTGTGCACTTCTTCGATAAAGTGAGCCAGCAGTGTGGCAGGATCGTTGGTTTGCGGCAACACGGAAGAGTGCTTGGATGGACTCGGAGTGCGGGGGGGCGTCGGGAAGGGGAAGGATGAGGTGCCGTCAGCACCCCGCGAGACGCGCGGGAAGTCGCCCGGAGTGGGCAAGGGAGCTGGATGGCCGACCAGGCTCGTCTTGCCGTGGGCAGCAACCAGCTTGGACGGGTCAGACAGGCCCGCGACCAGATTGACGCGCTCCTGCGGGTCGGCGACCACGTCGAATAGCATCGGGGGGTCGATCAGCGAATAGACAAACTTCCACCGCCCACGTCGGATCATCACCGTCGGGGACTGGGTGCCCTCTGCCATATACTCGCCCAGCACGGTATCGGTCTTGACTCCGTCTTCGCCTGTCAGATACGGCAGCAGCGAAACACCATCCAACGGCAGCCCGGGGACCAAGGACGCGCCCACCAAATCCGCAAACGTCGGGAGCAGATCCATTGTCGACACATTCTCTGACACACGCTTAGCCGCGAAGCGCTTGGGCGCATGGACGATCATTGGTACCCGTGCCGACCCCTCGTACCACGTCATCTTGTACCACAAGCCACGTTCCCCCAGCATGTCGCCGTGATCCCCAGTGAACACCACAATAGTGTCATCGCGCAGCCCGCAGTTGTCGAGCACCTTCAAGAGTTTGCCCACGTTGGTATCGACATAGGTGCAGGCGGCATAGTATGCGCGCCGAGCAGCCTTGATGCGCTCCTCCGGCATTTCCTTGCCCCACAGGTCGATGCACTTGAGCACCCGCTGCGAGTGGGGGTCCTGCTGATCCTGGGGAATCGCGCCGTGTTTGGGCAGGGGAATCTCTACATCCTCGTACAAATCCCAATATTCCTTAGTCATGGCGTAGGGATCGTGCGGATGGGTCATCGATACGGTTAAACAGAAGGGCTGATCGCCGCGCTGCCGCACATGATCGTAGAGATACTGAGTCGACTTGTACATGACCTCCTCATCAAAGTCGAGCTGGTTCGTGCGAACCACCGGACCCGCCTCCATGACCGATGACATGTTGTGGTACCAATCGGGACGGATATCCTATTTAGGTCAATACTTCCTCGCTCCCGGACCTCGATTCCAGAGACTTACCGGTTCGTCCCAATTGACCGACCAGCCATAATCACCAGGATAGATGTCGCTAGTCAAGCGCTGTTCGTATCCGTGCAGCTGATCGGGGCCGCAAAAGTGCATCTTGCCCGCTAATGCAGTGTGATAACCCTCGTTTCGAAGGTAGTGCGCGTAGGTTGGGATATCGGCAGGGAGGTCGGAGGCGTTGTCGTACGCGCCGATCTTGGAGGGCAGTTGGCCGGTCACCATGACGAACCGGGAGGGCGCGCATAGTGGCGCATTGCAGTAGGCGGATTCAAACACCACCCCTTCCTCCGCCAGCTTGTTCAGGTGGGGGGTTTTAATTGGGGAATCCTTATCATGGAAGGCCAGAAGCGGGGCGGCCATCTGGTCCGCCATGATATAGAGGATGTTGGGCCGTTTGGCAGCCATGGCGCTGAGAGACTCTCCGCGGACGCGAGGACTCGAGAGGTCTGTCAACTGGTCGCTGCTAGAGTAGGAAGTACAGCTGCTCAAGGGCAGGCTGTGTATGGGGAACTGAACGAAGCGAACTGAAGCAAAGTGACAGGGCAAGAAAGAGAGTGTGGGAAGGAAGGAAGTCTAAACGGGGGAAAAGAACGGATTATAAGTAATAATGACCGGACAGCGACGGGCTTCAAGTGGAGACTGGCCACTGCAGCAAGACCAAGACGAGTCGAGATGCCTTTTCAGGATGTGAAGGGGGAGAGGTGGAAGGGAAAGGAAATCGGCACGAGGAAAAAAGCAAGAGAAAAAGAAAAGTGAAAAAGAAAAAAAAAAAAAAAAAAAAAACAAGAAAAATTATCCGACACTCTGGCTCTTTTCCTCTTTCTCTCCCTCTCTCTCGCTCTCTCTTTCCTACTCCCCATGTCACCTCAACAATGGAACCATCGGCGGGGACGATGGTGTGATTGCGGGAGGATCCATGGATAGTCACCAAGGGGGGACACACCCGGACATTTGGTGCTGATCATGGTGAAAACTACGTCTTCTGAGAGGGAGGAATTGAGAGGAGTCGAAAGGAATATCTCGCAGATGAGGCGGATCTCCTCCTGCATGCGGTCTGCTCGCTATCAAGTATCATGTATCATATATCATGTATCATGTATCATGTACGGAGTATCATGTCTCAACCAGGATCGACGGGGTAATTTGCGAATTGAATGAGTTCTGATTTGCCACGCAAGGCCCCGATCTCCGCTGGTGGCGTGGCGATGCTCACGTGCCAGACTGGATTTGAGGCGATCGTTGTTCCATTATTCAACAGGAGCAACGAACTTAGCAACTGAGCATTGATAAGGGAATTTCATTGTTCTTGACCGCCCATCTTCTAGTGGGATTTGCTACAATTTAGGATTGGCCGGACTCCCACCGGCTCCGATCTTGGTTGCTTGGCGGGGGGGTTTTCTGTGGGGAATGATTGGTCTGTGGATTGATCCCCGGATCCGCTTGATCACGAGCCGACTGAGTCAGCCGGGGAAGTCGGCAGTCGCGGCCATTGCCTTGAAAAGTTACTACTACCATAGTTTAGTAGACACGCGTATACCTTCTCTAAGATGAGAACCCCCAACTGCTCCGTAGTAGGACAAGCATACAAGGCAGCAATCACATCAGTACAGCAATCTTGGTGACACAGCAAATGTGCATTTCTAATCGCAACATCACGCGTCACTCTCAATCTCCAATCTTCTTCTGAGTTGTCAGCCTAGATCCGAACAGAGGGTGAAAGTATAATCCTCGAGTCCCCAAGTAACCTCCCTCCTATCCATGGGCCCATTCCTGCATCTGCACCAAGATACGGGGATCGACTGACGTACGTATGCCATAGCTCTTCCAACTGTATTCGTCTCCCTATTTATCTGACATCCACATAAGAATAGAACGGAGACCCACGAATCATACGCAAGAATCCGTTATGCAGCCTCGCGGTTAAGCGCATTGCCAACCCTGCGGCTCAATGGCATCATCCGTCACCTATCAGCTCCAGCTCCTGCCGCGGGTCAGTCGTAAGCCGTTCAACCCTACCCCGGACGATCCCCTGGAGATCCCCCTGGATGTTGTTGTCTGGTTCTGGAATGGGTTTAGAAGCCGGCTGCAGTTGCAGCTTGCTAGCTTTGTGAGTCAGAGGATAGGTATTTTGGCGGGTTTCGTGATTCAGCTTGACAGCTGTCGGGTTTGGACTTTTGCCTGACGGTCTTAGTGGTTGATACGAGACTGGATCTATCGTCAGGGGGTTCATTAACTTAGTGGTTTCGAATGCTTATGGCCACGCCGCCACGGACGCAGGAGGATCCCAACGTCATCGGATCTCATCCCGCAAGCACGCCATCACGGGTTAGTCATCAGCCTATTGATCTTACTAGGTAAGGTAGGTAGTTATTCTCACCTGTGCTGTCACAGATTAGATTGTGTTTGTGCTTTTTGTAAGGTGGTAGCTGGTAGGTCAACTATTGAAAAGTCATTCTTGAGTACTTCGTACCCTACCGTAGCCCGAAAGCACCTATGCCTCATATATGACCTCTTACACACATAACCTTGACCTAATCTAATCAGCAAACAACTATTCAATATGTATACTAATTATTCTAGTCCCATACTTTCAAAACTCTCTCCATCAACTGCGCTTCAAAACCAAGCAAAGTCCACAACTCCAATCCCTATTACCCACTATATCATTATCATCGTTCTTATTAACCATCACATCCCGCATACAACAGGCACCTACCAAACAATCAACCCAGCCCACTAAAAAAGGCCCAGAAAGAGCCCAAGGCTACAGAGAATCATTCCCCGTCCCCACACGAAGCACCTTAAACCCCTTTCTCTAGCCCTTTCTTCTCCTCCTCCTCCTCTCCTACCAACGTCTCAACCCCACTCAAAACCGACCGCGTCTCCCCAGAGCCCTCCTCCTGCTCACTCTCTGCTCTTTCACGACCAGCACCACTAATACTAGTAGTAGTAGTAGTATTGACCACATCCTCCCGCCGTCTCCCCCGCTCCCGCACCCTGCGCACCTGCCGATTGACAAACCGCCACGCATCGACCGCGAGCTCGATATCGGTTTTCGGCCGCGGATTTCGAGGCTCTGTGCTGGAGGAGGAGGGAGAGGCGGGGGGTCGTTGGAGGGTTATGAAGGATGTCATGTTTTTTTCCCCCGCTTTTCGTTTTTTAGTAAGGGGAGGTTCGGTTGGGTTGTTCCCGGTATTTGATATAGTTGGGGTTTGATGGTGCTGTATAGGTGTATGGTTGTAGGTTTGTTTGGGTTTCGTGGTATAGTAGTAGAACTGTATAAAATGCACGGTAGATGAAAGAAGGGTTTGAGGGGCTTTTGAGTGAAGTTGTTGCTCTTGGTGTCGGGGGATGGAGAGGATGAGTAGAAGTAAATCCCTGCGTCTTTCTGCTGGGTGACTGCGCTTAATAACTTCAACTTCGAAAGATTGGACAGGCTTGGTGGGTTTTAAGAACTTCCATCTCTTCTCTTCTGTCTGTCTACCTGACAGGCAACGCAACTTACGTGGTCTGAGTGACTCACATGCGCTTAGCAATCAATTCGACATTCAACAAAAACATTCGAGGAAGGTTGATTACTGCCATAATATTCGGATCTTGATTAGAAATGTAAGCAACAGGCTACTAAATTAAAGCATGGCACTAAGCATTGTCGGCTTCCCAATTAGGGTAAGCAAGCAGCGCGCCCGCTACTGCACGGAGGTCTGAACGCTGGGCTTGCGTGAGTCAACTTTCTGCCTAGTACATCGATCTGTACGGAGTGGGCGACGCTCAAGCCCGGGTTGGACGACTCCAGGCTGATGCGGTTCGCCGGTTCACCTGCAGGTGGTTCGTTGGCATGACGCGCCATGTGATGATGCCTAGTACCAGCAACTAATCCTGGTGACGGATTCAGTATAGTGGCCTAAGAGAATTGGGGGAGCACTCCAATCACAAAAACGAGATCATTCGCTAAAGGCAGAGTATATATATCTAAGTCGACACGCTATATGGCCACAGACCATGGTTGTACACCGTCAACAGATTCAAGACTACACGCACTTCTTACGTCTAAGTGCACGGGCACGACATTCACCCAGCCTAATACTGCGATTCGACACCCAGTCGTCCCGTCTCGAAGTAGTGATCAATCAACTTTGACAGCACTGCCTATCGTCAGTCTAGGTTCGACGGCCAGACCAGAATGGCTTACCTGTACATGCGTCGGATGAACGCATACGCCGTCAGGAACCCAACGGTTCCGGTCAACAGACCGTACACGGTACACGCGAGGAAGCTGTAGCTGAAGAAGAGAAGACTAGACACGAAGCCGGTGATGTGAAGGTGGAAGTAATAGTACCAGATGCAGTAGCCGAACACCCAAAAGGCACTGCTTCCACCCGTCAAAAAGCTCTGCCACCACCAGTGGTAGTTCTAATCTGTTAGCATGATTCTTCTCATCAGAGCGACTTGCATGCACGCTGCTGATCAGCAGAAACGCCGTGAAGGGGCAACTTACTTCGGCGCAAAGCTGGCTGTAGGTGGCAATGATCGTCACCTCGCTGATCGTGACCAGCAGGATCGTCGACACGGCGCTGAGGAATCCAAATACATAGTAGTAGCCGCTCTTGTCTTGCCACAGGCTCCGGAACACGAACAGAAGCTCAATGAACAAAACGGCAAACGGACCCAGTCCAGTAAGAAGAGTACCGCTGATGCTGTGCAAGTACCAAGGCTGAGGCGGAACCTGACGAGCAATGGAGGTGGTCTTGGTGGGATGCTCCCAAGGCGTGGTGCGGACATAACCATACCAGCTTCCGATATAGACCAACGGCACCTGGATCAAAAGCCAAAGCGCGACAAGACCTACCAACGTGCCGAAAGGAATCGCGGTACTCGAGGCCTGCGCCCAGACGAAAAGATTGAGGATGAAGATGAGGCAGAAGGCAAGACCAGGGAAGAACAAGGCGGTCTGAACAGGTTAGTAACAGGGCATCGAATCAATGCAGGAAACTTACAATCAGCGTGTTCTTTCGCCAATGAACACCTCCAAACGTCTTGTATAGTCTGCCCGAGAAGTATCCCGAAAACAGACCGGCAAAGACAAACAAGCCCATACCGACACTGACAAACCCGCCACGGAAACTAGGGTTCAGCACACCGAGGCAACTGAGGAACAAAAGCCCGGAAACCATGAACAGCAGCTGCATGCCGGAGCCGATGAGCGGCGCCAGAAGCCCACTGAACTGAGGAGTCCGGAACACGTCGCCATGGAGCAGCTTCCATCCACTGATGTCTTCTGGGCCTTCATCGTCAGAGACATCCGCATCCCGCTCGACATCTGTGCCCTGCTCCAGGAGTCCGTCACCTTTCCTCTCTGAGGATCTTGACTTGGTTGCGCGGGCCTTAAGCTTCCCGTCCTCCAAAGCTCCATCGCCGCGGCCCTTAATGTCACCCTGCACAGTCCGACTCCAGATGACATAGACGGCGACTCCGAGAACGCCGGAGATAGTCAAGGAGTTGAGGATAGCAAGCCAGTGGGTTGCCGAGCCCTCCTCTTGGTTGGTAAAGTATAGGTCCCAGCGGTTCCACCAGTCAACCCCATTCTCCTCCTTAAAATAGACCGAGTAAGTGTACGGAATCTTGAGGGTAGCGCCATCATCGATCTCGTCGTCGTCTTCGGGAATATAGGACGATCCAGGGTACATCTCACGTAGCTTCGAAGTGTTCGGCGGAATGTATAGCTCAAGCCCATCATGCGCCTCGTGTACCTGCTTCGGGCAACCGTTCTGGATATGGTCCTCCGCGCGGATACTCTTCGGATGGATTTCGAAGCCGACAATGACCTTGCCTCCTTCGGGTGCCGACCGCCAGCGGATGACAATAGTGAAGTGGTTGTTGATATAGTATCGTAGCTTGCCGTCAATGTTTGAAAATTCCTGAAAGCCGAGCTTGAAGCCGGTAGCATAGTACTTGCGACTTCCATCGACTGTCACAAAGCTTGTTGCTCCAGGCAAGTTGTCCGCGATCCACTCAGCCACGTACCCTTCCCTGATGAGTTGACGACCCCATTTGACATCTTTGCGCCCGACTTCCCGTTCACAGAGCACCCGGCAGTCGACGTTCTGGCCCATCTGCAACTCGAAATCGGATGTCATAATGCGGTCTCCGCGAAGAATTTCCCCAAGGTTTAGAGACACGCTCTGTCCGGAGCCAAACGGGGATCCGCCGTGGGTTCGGCCGCTGGGAGGGCAGACAAAAGGCAGGTCGAAGTATGCATACTGAAGCTGGGTGTTGTCGGAGAATATTTTGTTCACGAGAAGAGGAATATGTTCGTCGTCGTTGTAGCGTTTGACAGAATATCCTAGTGCGAAGAGCGATGGGTGAGTCGCAGGGAAGGTGTTTGTCGCAACACAACAATAGACCTACCAGGGATGTAAAATGCGAAGGTAGAGGAGGCGAACAAAAACCACAAGGCCCATTGACCAGGGCGGCAGAATTGGCGAAGCTCCATCATTGCGTTGTGAAGAAAACGGTAACAGCCACTCTACCAGAGATTGAGGCACGACGGCGCAAGCATGCACCAGCAGATTGCGATGATTAGTCGTACGTGGCGGATACGAGATCGGGGGGGCTGTAGATCAACTGTCTGGCAACTGACCGCCCGATTCTTATCGGTTCAAAGTCAATTCGAGCGATAAATCAATTAAAGAGCAATGTATAGGGCAAGATAGTTGGAGAAAATGAACATAATCAGATGGAGAAAGGGAAAGACAGCCCGCAGATAGGCAAAGGCAAAGAGAGAGAGAGAGAGAGAGAGAGTAGAGGGGAAGATCAGTCCGACGGTCGACAAACGGAGATCCAGCGGTTCAGATTGCGACGGGAGACTCGATCCCTGGAGATGGACAACTCAGTGCAGCCAGGGAGGGAACGAATGGAATCGGCATTGAATGCCAGGCAGCGAAGGAAGTACTGTGCAGTATGAAGAATCCACAGTGTTTGGCTAGTAAATTGGTGCAGTGCAGGAAAGGGAAAAAGGAACTTAAATTAAGGTCGATCCATCAGGTTCCAGCGTGAAGCTTGTGTTTCACTGGCAGCTTCGGGTTTAGTCGCCATTTCCGGAGAAACATTCAACCATGACGCTGTCGTCTCCGCAAGGCAGCTCCTTATATACACATCCCACATCCTGTTTAGTTCAAACAACGATATCTGAACATTGGGTTCTAAATTATGATCATAGCCACTCAATCAAGAATTAATTAGAAACCAAGACCACCCACACATCACACTCTATGCCTTGTCAACAAGCTTGATGCACACCTTGCCAATGTGGGATCCAGATGCCATATACTCATACGTCCCAACAACCTCTTCCTGCGTGAACTGGAACTCCAATTCCACCGGCAGAGGTAGTCCCTTCTTCGCGACAAACCGAGCGACTTCCTCCAGCAGCTGGGTCAAGCCCACCGTGATGCCGTGCACAACTGCACCCTTGGCCAGCGCCAAGCTGGCGACATCAGGCATTTCAGACTGCTTCGCCTGCGACAGGAAGCCGATAACGGAGACATTGCCGTCCATCTTGACCGAGTTTAAACTCTTGGTGATTGTACCCGAGCCACCATTCTCCAGGACGTAGTCCACTCCTTTCCCGTTCGTGAGTCGCAGCACTTCCTGCGACCACTCGGGATATTTCTTGTAGTTGAAAACATAGTCCGCCCCGAACTTGGACTTGACCATCTCAAGCTTCTCATCGCTGGACGAGGTATTAATCGTGGTGGCGCCGGCAGCTTTAGCGAGAATCACACCAGTGATGGGGACTCCTTCCGTACTTATGTAGCTCGAACGTCAGCCCTTATTCCTCTTAGTGACAATCTCTTCGGTGATACCGAAGCAGTAGCTGGCAACTACATACCCAGGCACAAAGCAGTCTGGCCCGGCCGGAGAGGCACATTGCCATATAGCGCATTCCATACCGTCACCCCCGTGCAAACCAGGATCGATCACTCCGAGAAGCTCTGGGGCGAGGCCTTGGGCACCTTGACTACCGAGGCAGCTGGGATGCTGATGTACTCGCGGAGGACGCCGTCAATCGAAGCCCCCTGCCTGTTCTCCTAGTTCTCCTGCAGTCCATGTAGATTGGTCAAATCAAAAGTGGCGACGACATGATCCTCCGGAGCGAACTTCTTAACCCCTTCGCCTACTTTGTCAAGACCTGCGGCGTCGGAACAGCGAATGACGCGGTCCGTGACGGGGAAGGAGTACTGAGAGGTGGCAACGGCGATGTTGCGGAAGTTGAGCGAGACGCTGTGCACGCGGATCAGGACTTCATGCTTGGAGAGCTCTTGGATTGGCCTCTGGAAGGCTTTGAGGTTGCGGACGGAGATGCGTTCGCCGTCGAGGCGTAAGACAGCTTGCGACATGCTCGGTTTCTTGAGGTTGTGGGTTGGGATGGGGGGAGATGTGAAATATTTGAGAGTGTTTGAGTGGAATAGTACTAGAGGATTGGAAGCAGGCATCATGATGACTTACTATATCTTATTCTCTGCTGGATGCTTCCATAATTGATCCTGGATGATGAGTAATCATTCCCTGCTGCAAGAGTGTTGGAGAGAGAGAGAGAGAGATGGAAAGTACCTATACACATGGAATAATTGCCGTACAGTGGTTGGTACACACTTGGTAAATGGTATACAAATCATGGGTAGCTGCGCCCCGCCTCTCCAAATCTCCAAACCTTATCCCCAAAAGTGGGTCTTCAAGATGCAGGACCATGGCTTGATACATACTCTATAGGTGTGATTTTTGAGTATCTCAGAAGCTTCCTTGAATCATAGAAACAAGTGGGAACACCTCGCTCGGCTTACGGCTGGTACCTTACATGCAATCGGATGATATCCCAATCTAAGTTTTCCGGAAGCTAAATATCGCTTGAAAGCGGTCTGTCTAGAGCAAGTGAAGTACATTCTGAAGCATAGATCTACTCTAACCTGCTTTGTCTATACTGATCGAGTACATGTCCGATCACACCAATAAAAGACCAAGGTGAGTTCCCATGCATTACGTGAGACCAGACCTCCACAACCTGATCTGCCAGAAGCTCGAATGAATTGCGGAGGACATTCACCCTAGTGCCCTGAATAGACGCCAGGCCTTCGTGCACGACGTTCCGGACCCAGTCAATCAAAAGATATTCAGGTACTAGAGTCGCTAGTCAGCCGGGTCTTGGGGCATATGTGAAACTGAAAAACGAATTGATCCTTCGTGCATTGGAAAATTCTAGCACTTACCAGACAGGGATTCGCCGCAACTGGATGATTGGAGCACTCTTAGCCATCGGGCAAGAAAGACAGCACACTCAAGCCCGCACAGGGCCATCTCGATGCTCCAAACCAGGGCCTGATTGTGCTTAACGTATTGGACGCCCAACTTGACGATCATTTCCAAGAAATGTGTCGCGTGATGAGCTGCCAGAAGCTCATCCCACTACTGCTTGGCAGGCGAGGACAAGCGAAGGTGACCAGATACAGCAGCTGGATCCTAGGACAAAGACCCTGTAAAATGGTAGCTGTCATACTGCGAGCAGTTACGAATGTACACTAGGCCGAGTAGTGCGCTGGAGGTGAACGGTAAGGGTCCGTTGGGATCTAGAAGCTGTAAAATTGACTCGGGGGTTTGCTGCCAGAAGGTCGTCCATCGACGTAGTGCAATTCTGAGCGGTTGTCAGCTGTGAGAAAGGCTTCAACCATCAGAGGAATACAATACCGGAAAAGAAACTGGTAGTCTAGTGATGGAGCCATGCCTAGGCTGGCAGCAGCATTCGTACCCACATGACCATTTGGACTAAGCCATGAAATAGAATGTAGTTCGAAACAGCGCTGGGGATGCATCCTTGGAGGGACGTATTATGCGATGACGAGAACCCCCTCTCAGAGCCACCCGGAAAGTACTACAGTCATGCTGATTGCCTTGCCGTAGAAACAACCATGTGGTCGAATCTGGTGCGGTCCACTCCGGACAAGAGCATGGCAGCCGCAGCCCAAATTCATGCCCCCAATGATCGGTGGTAGCTCGTATGCGATGCTCTTGATATTGAGGAAGCAGAACGCTAGTAGTTTGATTCGTCTTTCAGACTCCTGCCCGGCTCAAGTCTCCCAACGATCGGTCGACTGTGACTCAACTTCCTCTCAACCGCTCAAACGCAGAGAATGGCCAAGCAGTCCCAAAGTCTGAGGAATTCATTCCTGACCTCAGCATTGTCGCTCCACGTTGCTAAAGTACTGAGGCATAGCAGGCAGCGAACTTCATCAACGTGGTTACTAACATTACTAGCACGGTAATGCAGACCCATCCAGTGTAAGACATTCTTCCAGTCAGAGCACTCTGCTTGATTGCCAATGCAGAGAAATTGCCAGTTCTACTGTCCTGTCAGATCCAAGCAGATCTATCCTACCACCACAAAGACACAAGCCGCCTGGCCTGGCAGTATTGCACGATTTACGATGATTGTACTGTGCGCCGAGTAGAGAAAAATTATCTTCTTCAATGTCTCGGCTGAGAGTATCAAAGCTCTTCAAGGTAAGACTGTAAGATAGCTAATACACAAAGGCCGTCAAAGCCAATTTCAACCTCACTTCGCCTCGAAAGAGCATGCAGAAAGGGTAATAAAAATCGTAAGAACCGCCAATCCGCCAATATCAAACTGTCAAACCACGTTTCAGACAGTGCAGGCAACGCACAAATCAAGAATAAACGGAGGAGAAATTAACAAAAAACATGAATGATGTATGACCGTTCACGCATCAAGATGAAGGTAGAAAGCTCATTAACCGCTCAACAGGTATTCCACCGCTCCTTGTACACTGCCGCCTGACCGACGCAGAGCTGCAATGTTCCGATCAAAGTCATAGAAGCCCATATCGTTGAGTTGTCGGAGCTGATCAGCGTAGCGTTCTTCGATAGACCGGTTGTCCTGAGGGGCAGGAGCTCCAAAACCTTCTCCGAAAAGTGCTGCGAAGGGGTTGCTGCCAGTTGCACCGGCATTACCTGGTGCACCGCCAATGTTTTGCATGATCTGCTGGAGCATGGCGGGGTCCCGGAGGAAAGGGTTCTGTTGCGGGTCGAGGGGATTCAGACCACCTTGCCCACCCTGACCTCCGAACAAAGCAGGGTTCAAAAGGAGACTGAAAGGATTCTGAGGTGTTTGTTGCTGATTCGCACCCGGAGTAGTAGTGTTGTTGTTGGTGTTGTTACCAGTGGTGGCCTCAGGCGCTCCATCTGTAGAGCCGGTAGAGCCCGACTGGGTATTTCCGGCTGCGCTGGGCGGAATTCCCCCAAAAGCAGGGTTTCCGCCAAACAAAGCAGCGAAGGGATTACCAGCACCGAGGCCCGTAGGCATGAACGGATTGAACGCGGCGTTGGGGGTGGGTGTGCTACCGTTGTTATTTTGAGTGTTACGGTTTTCTTCGGGGGTTGTGTTCGTAACTCCAGGGGCGGGGAAAGCGCTACCGCCCAGTCCACCACCACCCATAGCTCTCTGCATGGAAGCCATCTGGCGGATTGAGTTAGGGTCTGTGAGCATACGACGGAACTCGGGAGATTGGAATATCTGTCGCGCCGCGGGGCCCATGTCGCGCAGCATTGGGTTCTGCTGAATCATCATATCGATCATTGCGGGATTTTGCAGTGCTTCATTGAGGGTAGACTGGAATTGAGGGTTTTCAAGCATGCTTAGCATCATTTCAGTATCCGGAGGGGGGCCCATCTGGAATAAGACTAGTTAGCGATCATTGCGAAGCAAGCCATAAGCTGTCCTTTACATACCCCGCCATCTGGGCCGAACATCCCAGCACCAGGAAGTTGCGCAAAACCAGCGTATCTTGCTCCCGTCAACCCGGCCAGGGGGTTGTTACCCGTGCCAGCTGCGAGATTCGTGGGAACACCGGTGGCGGGGGTATTGGCGGCAGCACCGGTGGGCGCAGATGTTGAAGCACTTTGGGTGGCAGCACCAGAACGTTGATTACTAGCAGCGCTCTTAACCAGGTGAATGGTATGTCCCTCCTTGATCTTGTAGGTAGCCAGAGTTTCGTTATCCTTCAAAACTCGCCCAGAGTAGATCAGGCGCTGACGTTCTGCGGGGGTATCGGCATATTCCGAGGATGCGAGCTTCTCCTTCAAATCTGACACTGTCGTCGACAGAGGAAGGGTGAGTGTGTACTTGGCATCATTAGACGATTTAATTGTGAAGGTGATAGGCGAATCCTCGGCCGAGGCGGCGGTTTCATCAGCCATGATTTGTGATAGTGTGTGGTATCTGCCGGTTGCCGGGAGTAAAGTCGCAAGAGGGGCTCGAGAGAGCAGGAACAAGTCAAAAGTTCAAAAATAGATTATGTCAAAAACAGTTGGGGAAGGCAGACAGGTGAAAAGCTGCAAGTGACTGTTTGGTGCAGAGTGACGTGGTAAGAAGGGAAAGCCGAGTCTTGCTTGCAATGTGTAATGGTAATAGTAATGGATGGGCTATTGGGTTGGGGGTAGGTTGTGATAAGATGCATGATCGATAGCGTAACCACCGCCGCCCGCGGTGGAAGCAGGCAGAAACCCATCGTCTGCCTTTCCGGTGGGCGGGAGACACCCGGTGTGCTACCATACAGTACATGACTGTATTCAAACCGACTTAGGACGGAATACTTCCATATAATATGTTACGGTATGTAATCCACGTGACATCACAAACCAAGCAAACAGTACCAGCTCCTTTCCTTTCTCGCATCGGAATTTTCACACTTTTAAGAATCCTGGAAGTGTTCTGTCTCGTACAGATCCTTTCTCCTCAACCCCCTCAACCTCCCCCTCTTCCTGCGAGGACACTCGTGTTCGAGAGTCCTCCCTTTCCAATCACCGTCCTGGCAGCGATGGGACTGTTTTTATTGTAGTGTTTCTTCCCTGGCTGCAATTGTGACGTAAACAACAATTCTTTCCTCTCCCTCCTACACTCCTACTAGTGCAAGCTCTGTGAGAGCTCAGACTGCCCACCATGGCTACAACTTCGCACATGTTCATGTACTCCTTGACGATCCAGCCTCCTACTGCTGTTACTCAAGCTATCCTGGGTCAATTTGCTGGCACAAAGGAACAGCAGATCGTCACGGCCTCGGGCTCGAAGTTGACGATTCACCGTCCCGACCCAACACAGGGCAAGGTCACTCCGCTCTTTTCCCAGGATGTCTTTGGCATCATTCGCTCTCTGGCAGCTTTCAGGCTAGCTGGCAGCAACAAAGGTATGTTTAACTCTTCCTGTCCCTGCCTGGTCCAAGATCATCATAGTGATTTTCCAAGCTTTCCGGGCAGCATGATCCATTCCTGCCGAACCGTCCCGCGCGGTGATGGGACGTGCCCCGGTCGGCCAATTTGATGCTGGGTGCTAGTCGTGAAAACGGTGCTGAGACCTGCCTATAGATTATATTATCATTGGCTCGGATTCTGGACGCATCACCATCATTGAGTATGTCGCTGCTCAGAATAGGTTCCATCGGATCCACCTCGAGACTTTTGGCAAGTCGGGTGTGCGTCGAGTGGTTCCGGGACAGTATTTGGCTGTTGACCCCAAGGGTCGCGCCTGCATGATGGCGTCGGTAGAGAAGAACAAGCTCGTTTATGTTCTGAATCGGAACTCGCAGGCCGAGCTGACGATCTCTTCCCCGCTGGAGGCACACAAGCCACAGACTCTGGTATTTGCCATGTCTGCTTTGGATGTAGGGTATGAAAACCCCATCTTTGCGGCATTGGAAGTGGATTATTCCGAGTCGGATCAGGATCCGACTGGACGTGCCTTCGAAGAAATTGAGAAGCACTTGGTCTACTATGAGCTGGATCTGGGCCTCAATCACGTCGTTCGCAAGTGGTCCGATCCTGTCGATCGCACGGCATCTCTGCTCTTCCAAGTCCCTGGTGGTGCTGATGGCCCCAGCGGTGTCTTGGTCTGTGGGGAAGATAGCGTTACCTACCGCCATTCGAACCAAGATGCCTTCCGGGTTCCTATTCCGCGGCGCAAGGGTGCGACTGAAAATCCTGAGCGCAAGCGTCATATCACCGCCGGCGTCATGCATAAGATGAGAGGAGCGTTCTTCTTCCTTCTGCAATCCGACGATGGTGATCTCTTCAAGCTCACCATTGATATGGTCGAGGACGACAATGGTCAACTCACGGGTGAAGTGAGACGGCTCAAGATCAAGTATTTTGACACTGTTCCTGTCGCGTCTAATTTGTTGATTCTCAAGAGTGGTTTCTTGTATGTGGCAAGCGAATCTGGTAATCATCATTTTTACCAATTCGAGAAACTGGGCGATGACGACCAGGAGATTGAATTCTCGAGTGAGAATGTCGATGCGGATCCTACGGTGGCCTGCGATCCTGTCTTTTTCCAGCCCAGAGCTGCTGAGAACCTCAACCTTGTGGATACTATCAACTCCCTGAATCCGTTGATTGACAGCAAAGTTGCCAACTTGACGGAAGACGATGCCCCCCAGATCTACACTATTTCTGGCACAGGCGCTCGTAGCACCTTCAGAACGCTGAAACACGGGCTGGAGGTGTCTGAGATCGTCGAGTCCGAGCTTCCGAGCGTCCCGTCTGCCGTGTGGACCACAAAGCTGACCCGCGCCGATGAGTTCGACGCTTACATCATTCTCTCGTTCGCCAATGGCACGCTTGTACTCAGTATAGGCGAGACGGTCGAGGAAGTGACAGACACTGGTTTCCTTTCCACTGCCCCCACGCTCGCTGTTCAGCAACTGGGAGAGGATTCTCTAATCCAGATTCATCCTCGTGGTATCCGGCACATCCTGGCTGATCGACGAGTAAATGAGTGGCCTGCTCCCCAGCATCGGTCGATTGTAGCAGCTACTACCAACGAACGTCAAGTTGCAGTTGCGCTGAGCTCTGGAGAAATTGTCTACTTTGAAATGGATGCGGATGGCTCCCTTGCTGAGTATGATGAACGTCGTCAAATGTCTGGTACTGTTACCTGCTTGAGTCTTGGGGAGGTTCCAGAGGGTCGCGTTCGTAGCTCGTTCCTTGCTGTCGGGTGTGATGACTCGACAGTGCGTATTTTGAGCTTGGATCCCGACTCTACGCTTGAGAGCAAATCTGTTCAGGCTCTGACCGCGGCTCCCTCGGCACTGAACATAATGTCGATGGCGGACTCTAGCTCTGGAGGCACCACTCTGTATCTGCACATCGGCCTGCACTCGGGTGTTTACCTTCGAACACTGCTGGACGAGGTTACTGGTGAGCTGTCAGATACTCGCACACGTTTCCTAGGTTCCAAGGCCGTCAAGCTATTCCAGGTATCTGTCAAAGGGCAGACCGCGGTCCTTGCACTCAGCTCCCGTCCTTGGCTGGGCTACTCCGATGTTCAAACGAAGGGCTTCATGCTTACACCGCTGGATTATGTTGGGCTTGAATGGGGCTGGAACTTCTCGAGCGAACAGTGCGTGGAAGGCATGGTTGGTATTCAAGGACAGAATCTACGGTATGTTTCTGCACTTTCTCTCTTCCCCACTCTCCACCGATCGCATGATGATACCAAGGGATCCGAATATCTATGTGGATCAACTTTATATTATTTTCCAATTGTTCCTACTGAGATCACTATTGCCACCACTTGCTTATCAGAATATCACTACATGAATGAAGCTAATTCTGATATAGGATTTTCTCTATCGAGAAGCTCGATAATAATATGCTTCAGCAATCAATCCCACTTGCTTATACCCCACGACGCTTCGTGAAGCACCCAGATCAGCCGCTCTTTTATGTCATCGAGTCAGACAACAACGTCCTGGCACCAGCTACGAGAAATCAGCTGATCGAGGATGCTAAAGCTCGAGGTGAAGAAGAATCTGTCCTGCCCCCAGAGGAGTTCGGTTATCCTCGAGGTGCAGGCCATTGGGCCTCTTGTATTCAGGTCGTCGATCCCTTGGAAGCTAAAACGGTGATCTACACCGTGGAGCTTGAAGAAAACGAGGCTGCAGTCAGCGTTGCCGCAGTTCCCTTCACCAGTCAGGACGATGAAACGTTCTTGGTTGTTGGAACCGTTAAAGATATGACTGTGAACCCTCAGTCTTCAGCCGGAGGATACATCCACATTTACAGGTTCCAAGAAGACGGTAAAGAGCTGGAATTTATTCACAAGACGAAAGTTGATGATCCTCCGCTTGCACTTCTTGGATTCCAAGGCCGTCTTGTTGTTGGCCTCGGGTCTTTGCTGCGGATCTATGACCTTGGTATGAAGCAACTGCTTCGCAAGTGCCAGGCGCCTGTCGTGCCCACAACCATCGTCGGTCTGCAGACTCAGGGCAGTCGTATTGTGGTTAGTGATGTCCGCGAAAGTGTCACATACGTTGTCTACAAGTACCAGGAGAATGTTCTGATACCTTTTGTGGACGACTCACTCTCTCGCTGGACGACCACTACTACAATGGTCGATTACGAAACCACTGCTGGTGGCGATAAATTCGGCAATCTTTGGCTGCTGCGCTGCCCCAAGAAGACCTCTGAAGAGGCGGATGAGGATGGCTCGGGTGCTCATCTGATCCATGAACGTGGTTATTTGCACGGAACCCCGAACCGGCTGGAGTTGATGATCCATGTCTACACTCAGGACATCCCAACCAGCTTGCATAAGACGCAGTTGGTAGCGGGAGGACGCGACATTCTCGTCTGGACTGGCTTCCAGGGCACGATTGGAATGCTGGTTCCTTTCATCAGTCGGGAGGACGTCGACTTCTTCCAGAACCTAGAGATGCAGTTGGCTGCACAGCACCCTCCTCTCGCTGGTCGGGACCACCTCATCTATCGCAGCTACTACGCACCTGTCAAGGGCGTGATTGACGGTGATCTGTGTGAGATGTATTTCTTATTGCCTAATGACACGAAGATGATGATTGCGGGTGAGCTTGATCGCTCAGTGCGGGAGATTGAGCGCAAGATCTCGGTAAGATATGCCCCGCACCGAAGTCTGTTGAGTATAGCTAACTGATAAATCAGGATATGCGCACGCGGGTGGCTTACTGATTTGCTGCTGCTGGAATTTGGCGTCTGACCAGGATAATGTCGTGTATGCGGGTTCTAGATACCCATAATTGATTGCAATGCCTACCCTTGTAACTGCCTCGGTTGTTTTGTTCTTAGGATGGTGAGTTGTAGTTTGGTAGAAGGTTGGTTGAGTCTCTTGCCTCGCTCGGTTTTCCGCTTCCCTCGGATGATCTTGAGCTGGATGCCGCTGTGCCCTACCGAGGGTGCAGTTCGGTACGAGACGAGAAGAAGGTGATTCTTCGGAAACGCCGTCGACGATTTTTGAGTACGATTTTACTCGCCAATTGCCACGGGTATCATCGTAATTTATAGTCGGGACATTCTAAGATTCCAAGCCCACTATCTCGATGAATTATTTATATGAGAATAATGAAGTATCTCGTTATGAAGCAAATTGGAAGCTATTATCCCTCCCATTCATGCTTTTCCTCAGTAAAGTAAGTCTACATGTGCCATTTGTCGACTGGAATTAGATCAATACCTTAGGATGAAATTGCTCACATAATTTGTCTAATGACGATAACTCGAATCCCAAAAAGATGACATTTGCAGTCGAATCACAAGTGCATAATATAATTCAAAAGATGTCTATGATCGACCACACAAGCCAACCTCCCCCAACATGAATGCTGCGGGTTACTACAATCGAAGATCGCGATCAATGATCCTCGCGGCTGCCAGACATTTCTCGTCGTGGAAGCGGGGTGCAATCACCTGGATCGCGCAGGGAGCACCATCGACTGCGTCGGGGTGATCTAGATGATCATGTTAGTTGGATTGCTTGTTCTCATAAAGCGATCATGTCATGTCTTTCCAACTGCCTAGTTTTTTTTTTTTTTTTTTTATCCACATGCACAACAACCACATAAGAAACAGAGAGTCGGGAGAGAGAAGGGGTGGGGGGAGAGGGGTTAGGGGAGGACTCACAACTAGGCTGCACCCCATCGTCAACCATCATCGGTTCAGGATCCAGATCCTTTGACGCTTTGCCGTAGGGAATCATACAGGCAGGGTACTGATTATCCCCCATTGAATCCAGTATCGTCAGCATTCCCCCTCTCACTTAAGATGTCCAGTCACTGCTCCTTCGCATGGAAGAAGCGCTGGGAAGGGGAGAAGAGGTAGTACTACTTACGTCCACCAAGTTCCACACAACCGTATACGGCGGCCAACCAAAAGTATCCCACTCCACGGCCGTGTTCTGGGCCCCCGGGGCGAGCACCACGTCCAAGTCGAAAGTCACAAACGTCTCGCGCCAGGCATCGCTGTACTTCTGCCGCTCTTTGTGGAGATCATCGATCAGGGTGAAGGTGGGGACGGTCTCACCCATTGAAACCGGCAGGGGCCCTGTGAACATGGGCGAGCTCGCTTTGGTGACGGAGGGAACCGGGGGTTCGCCGCTTGGAGAGATGTGGTCTGTGTGGGGGCCGTAGATGAAGTATTGGAAGGCGAGGCGGTTGGCGTGGGCAAGGTCGGTTGCGAGGGAGAGCGAGGGGGAAGTGGTGGTGGTGGTGTTGGTGCGGTTGTCTGGAGTTAGATATACTATGCGGTGGCCTTTTTGCTTCAAGGCGTCTACTGCCTTGTTCAAGGCTCGTGCCACTGGGGGATGGAGTGGGAAGTGTGCGCATTCTCCTAGTACGCCGATTGTGAGCAGCTGCCGCGGCTGGCTTAGGGCTAAGGATCGGGACCATGGGGCTGCTGTGGCGGCACAGTCATAGCGCCAGGGAGATGCGTCGAGGATCGTAGACACGAAGAGCTCCAGATCGTCGAGGGATTGAGCGAGCGGGCCTGCGGAGGGAACGATGCCGGGCACGCCCTCCATGACGCCGCTGGTCTGGCCCGAGAAGGGAATGCGGTTGGTGGTGGGCTTGAAGCCGTAGACGCCGCAGCAGAGGGCGGGGATACGGATGGAGCCGGCGATGTCGGTGCCCACGCCGAGGATGGAGCCTCGGAGGGCGACGAGCGCGCCTTCGCCGCCTGTCGAGCCGCCGGCTGTGAGGGTTGTGTTGTGCGGGTTGAGCGTGCGGCCGTAGATGTTGTTGTCTGAGTCGCCGGTCTGGGTATCTCGTTTAGTAGTTGTTCAAGCTCCTCTCAGCGTGCAGCTTCAAAAGAAGGACAGAGAGGTCTCACCATCATAGTCTGCGGCACATTCGTCTTCACATATAAGACCGCCCCCAGATCCAGCAACATCTGCACCAAAGCGGCATTCTTTTTCGCGGGACCATGCGCCAGAAACGACACATATCCCACGCTGGTGTCCACGCCTTCCACACAGAAACTATCCTTGAGGCTAATCGGCAGCCCATGCAGCGGACCCACGACCCTCCCTTCGCGCTTCAGGTAGTCATCCAAGTACTGGGCTCGCTCGATCGCTCGATCAAAGAAGTGCTCTGTCAGACAGGATGTCTGTCATGCCACTTCACATTAGTGGCCATACATCGTTGGTTACTAGCTCCATGACTCTAGTGAGATTGACTAACCAATTGCTGTGCAACGGCAGCCCGCTTACAGAACGCGGTGGTGACGGCCAAGGAGCTGACATCACCCCAGGCGAGTCGTTGAAGCAATTGACCGGCGGTGTAGTTCTCGGTGAGGTCGAGTTCCTCGGGGGTGAGGATGTTGCTTTTGGCGATGGCGTCGAAGGCCAGGAGGTGGCCGTTGGTAGGAAGAGAGGCGCGGAAGGAGTCGCTCAATCGCCAGGCGGAGGGGATTTGGGAGTGGAGCTGCTTGCGTTTCTGCGCGACGATGAGGCGCCAGTCTTGGGGGTCTTCGAGGTTTGTGACTGTCATGTTTGAAGATTCGATTTGTAGTTGCAGAGTAAGATAATCCGGAAGAGTGAGGGAGTGTGAGTCTAGCAGAAGCCCCAAGTGGGGGTTTAAATACTTGACTCGCATGGAGGGAGCTTACAGTATAGAGGAAGTTCGCGCGTCCACTTGCCCGTTTGGGATGCCTCGGTTTGATTCCAATAGCTTATCGCTGCTGAAGGGAAACATGGGTTAGGAGGTAATCTACCAGTCTCAATAAACACATCCAAATCGATCACATACGAACGATCATCCAACATCTATACCAACGGATCACCTCCCCACAGGCCTCATCATCACATCCTCCGGCTTCACCCCCTCAAAATTCGTCAAATAATACGCATCAATCACAATCCGATCCTCCACGCAAGTCATCACCCCCACACAGACCAACCCATTCAACCAATTATACCTCCCAGGCCCAGCCTCGATCCGCAGATGCGAAAAGAACTCCACATCGTCCTGGGAGACCGTCAATGGCGGCCGAGACAGCGGATCCTCCGCAACCTGTCGCGCATAGGCCGTGCCCGGACCCGGGCGGTAGAGTCCGTGGGCCTGGATATACAGATAGTGGCCGTCGTCGGTCTTGGCTGTGTACCGCGCGTCAAGCGCGATGGACTGCGAGAGTCATAGATCAGACTCGACGTGGTTGACGATAGGACCAGGAAGCAACGACTAGATGTTGTAAGTACTCACATGCGTGCCCTCAATCATCGTCGACCAGTCGGCGCCTCCGTGCGGCAGGACGGTGCCTGACAGCTCCGGGCCCTTGAAGGTGCCCCCGGAGATGTTAGCGATACTGCGGAAGACGCCCGCGCCATGTGGGGAGCCGAGATTGATTTCCTCCTTGTGGATGTCACATTCGAGACGGTAGAGGTAGGTCAAGCCCGGGCGACGCATGGGGGGAGTGGCGGGGTAGAAGGCGTTGCCGGGGGAGTCGTTCGGGACTGTTGTTGTTGCGCTCATCTTGGTGGTCTGAAGCAATTGTTCGGAGATGTTGTTCGAGGAGCAATTGACCGAGGCAATGCCATGATTTATCTGCTGGGCGGCTTGTCGTTGCGACAATGAGAGAAGAAGCTGGACGCGATTGATTCGGCCCCCCGGAAAGTCTTATCGCTGTAGCCCCGATGCGGCAGGTCGACCCCCCGTGGCTGTTATCTTGAACTATCGACTCAACATTCATCATTTCGGCACGCGAGGAACCCGAAGAGGACATGAGATGGTGATATCTTCGTCAGTCCAGACCGCTGTGAAAAGGATGGCATGACAATCGTAGCGCTCCTATTAGCCAGATACGCCGGTCTCCGAACTCGCCTTCCGACAGAGTACGACTAAGTTACATGAACCTAAATATTTAGCTTCATCGTCGGAGCCCCATTGATAGAATCCACTCAATTACGATTCCCCGCAGAAACTCGATCATGGCCTTCGTTCAAGCCACCTTCTCCGACCCTCGAGTCCCCGACCGAGACCGAGTCGCAGCGCTCAACCGCGCCTTCGCCGACCCTGGGATCCCAGCACCGCAAGGCACGCCCTCCTTCTGGCTCCGAAACCCCCATTCCTCCTTCCAGATACAGTCGTCCAGCCTCCCAGTTGAAGCAGACATCGTAATCATCGGCTCCGGAATCACTGGCGCCTCCATCGCGCGTACCCTCTTAACCCACGCGTCTACCAACCGCGACCAAAAAGAGACAGCAGCAGCAGCAGCAGCAGCACAGCCCTCGATCCTCATCCTCGACGGCCGTGACATCTGCCACGGCGCAACCGGCCGCAATGGTGGACACATCCTTGAGACAGCCGAGGAGTTCGCCTACTTTGAAGAGACATACGGCGTGGAGGCGGCCATCCGCACGATGCGGTTCCGACTTGCGCATTTAGCCGAGCTACTGCAAGTGGCTGAGGAATACGGGCTGAGCGAGGTCGCGCAGGCACGGAGGGTGCAATTCCTGAGCGTATATTTCGATGAAGCGAGGTGGGCGGAGACGGTGCGGTCCGTTCGGCGATTGAAGGAGTGTATGCCTGCTGAGACGAAGGAGTGGATGGTTTATGGGAAGGGGGAGATTTCCGAGGTTGGTTGTGCCCGAATCCAAGCCAGAAGACCTTTGGATCTTGATCTTTTTTCACTTTCCAAGACCATCTTGCAGCCCCAACCATACTGCATTCTCTAACCACCGCCCCTGCATCAGGACTTCCACCTTTCCCCCACAGCTTGCGGGCTCATCACCGGCCCTGCAGGTGCCCTCTGGCCCTACCGCTTCGTAACCGGCCTCCTCGCCAAACTCCGCGACCAGTACCCCGACACCCTCCGCATAGAAAGCCGAACACCCGTCACGGCCATCACCGAGAACACCGGTAACTTTCGATACGCAGTCACCACCCCGCGAGGCTCAGTCCGCGCCCGTCATGTCATCCACTGCACGAACGCCCACGTCGGACACCTCGTGCCGGGGCTACGCGGCCGCATCTACCCCATTCAGGGGACGATGACGGCGCAGGACCCCCCGCGTGGGTTACCGCCGCAGGGCACCAGACATTCTTGGCTGTTTAATTATGAGTATGGGTTTGATTATTTGACGCAGTTGCCTGAGGCCTCGTGGGGGGGCGAAGTGACTGCGACTGCCACTGCAGCCGCCACTGCGAACAAGATGATGCTGGGCGGGGGGTTTGGGCAGCATGTGGACCGTGGGGTTTGGGCTTTGGGTGTTGCTCGGGATGATGGTGTTGTTCCGGGGTATACGGTGGAGCATTTGAGAGGGACGCTGGGGAAGGTATTCGCTGAGAAGAAGCGGAAGGAGGGTGGGGATGCTGATGGCCAGGGTCTCGAGATGGCGTGGACGGGCAATATGGGCTTCAGCGCGGATGGGTATCCGTGGATTGGGAAGCTCCCTTCCTCTGCGACAGAACGGGGGAACTCTCGAGATGACAAGGATCATGGGCATGGGGCAGAGTGGCTATCTTGTGCGTTCTCCGGGGAGGGGATGGTGCAGGCTTGGTTGTGTGGCAAGGCAGTGGGGATGATGGTGTTGGCGCATGAGGGTCGATTGGCCGGGGAGGAGCTGGATCTCTCGTGGGTGCCGGAGCAGATGTTTGTGAGCGAGGAGCGCATGCGGAGGTCGGTGCTGGCGCGGGTGATTCCTGATCAGCGGGCGTCTCAGCTCTAGGCAGTATACAGTAGTCACCTGTGTGTAGGTAGCTATTTGTCAGTCATTCGAGGGTAGAAGCTACAAGAAATAGTAAGCCATGCTCTCTTCTCGACCCCAGAGCAACTGCACACTGCAGTGCAATTATCCACTGACTAGTCCTACAACACCAAATACTGAAGGAGTACGAGTATGATATTTTCACTTGGTATTCAAACAAGCTAGAGCAACATGCAACATGCAAACATGCAACATGACAAAATAGCAACAGGTCATAACTCGCCGTTCTAATTCAGAACGACTGCCCGCAGCAATCTGCACCTTCTATCTCTAACCCCGCCAAAATCAAAGACTCCCCGTTCCCCCCTTTCGGATATTGTCATACTGAGACACGGGGTACTCGAGCTGATTCTCCGTGGGATCCAAAACCGCAGTGCCCCCGAGGCCATCGACGAACTTTTTAACCGGAATTGTGTTAGCAAACCCAGCACTCAGCACACCATAATCAAAGAAAAGAAAATAAGGGCAAGAAAGGGAAAAAAACTTACCGTGAGAATCAAGCTCTCCTGTCCCTTTCGATCCCCCGAAGTCTCCCAAAACATCCCCCCGCCGAGACACTTGTTCTTAATGTACGCGGTCTTCAGCTTGACGATTCCCGGCGTATCGTAGCTGATCATAATCTTACGCGCGGGATCGTACGAGAAACTCGCCCCGATGTCAGCAAGCTCAGTCACGCTGGCGCCCGGCTGCGGGAGCGCCTTGTAGTCCCAGACGCCGTTCTCGTAGCTGCCGCCGCCGACGCCGTTGAAGGGCTTGCCGGGGCCGTCGGTGTTGGCGAAGGAGCGGCCGTAGATGGGCATGCCGAGGTTGATTTTGGAGGGGGGCACGCCGGCGGCGATATACGCGGTGATCGCTTGGTCCGTGTTGTAGGGCGTGGAGCCGGGATCGTTGGACGCAGGGTACAAATTGGCGGCGTGGCCGGCGAGGGTGTCCCAGCTTCCTGCATAGTCGTAGGCCATGAGGTTCCAGAAGTCGAGATGGGTGTCCATGCTGGCCAAGTGGAGGGTGTTGTATTTGGATGGGCCTGAGTGCGGGGGTGGGGAGGGATTTCATTGTCAGTGGTTTGTTCTGGTCAGGGTGCTTATCGATGTGAAAGGAGGGGGACTAAGAGCTCACCGGCTGGGGAAGCCACGCTTAGAAGAAAGTGTTTTGCCTTCGCGTGTTCGCGGCCATACTTGTCAAGTTCCTTTATAGGGTGTCAGTCGTGTGTCACCTATTGCCAACAAAAGAATAAAGGCAGAAACATACCTGGCGAGTCTCTCGCAAGAGTGCAACCATATCATTCGCCTGGGAATCACTGGCAGGATACTGCGCAAAGTGGATCATTAGTATTGTAGCTCCCACAGCATCTCTAGACACCGAAGAGCACCAATGGAAAAAACATACCTCCCAATCAATATCCAGCCCATCGAACCCCATATCCCCCATCAACTTGACCGCAGTCGACGCAAACCTCTTCCGCCCTTGATCAGTGCTAGCCGGCGTCGCAAAGTTAGGCGAGTACGTCCACCCGCCGATCGACAGCATGACCTTCATGCGACGGTTCTTCTTCTTCAGGAGGAAAAGCTGCTTGATACATCCGTAGGCGTTGTTGCCGACATCGTTCCACGAGTCGCCCGGGTAGTGCTTCTGCACGTCAGACCACGAATCGGTGAGATAGACCTCTCCGTCAGCGCGGATGTTGGCAAAAGCGTAAAGGACGTGAGTGAGACTCTCAGCTGGGATGTCTTGGGGATTGTAGGCTCTGGCATAGATGGCCTGTTCACTTTCAGTCAGGCATCGTGATCGCGTGGTAGAAGGAAGTTGATTTGGAGAAGAAGTCTTATCTAGGAGGGGTCTTACCCAGTTCACGAAGTAGGCAACCGACTTGTAGTTCGGGGTCTCGGAGCAGTTGGCAGGCTTGGGGGGCGGGTTAACATGACGATGCATATGATGGCCTCGATGGCCTAGCGACAGATGTGATGAAGGTCCAGGGGGAAGGGCGATGCCAACAATCATCAGCCCAGCCAGGATGAGTAGATAAGGAATGACGAATCGCATCGCGATCAAAGGAGTGGACGATAATGTAGTTGAAGTAGTCTGGAAAAATGAGTGTGGGGGAATAGATACTCCGTTAACAAATGAAGGACACAAATGAATGAGGCGTACAGGTCAAGTCAAGGAGAGAAGAAGTTTGATATTCGAAAGACGGAGAGGGAGAAGGGAGAAAAAGAGAGCGAGGGAGAGTGACGAAGACGATGACACAGAGGTTGAAATCTCTGACCGCATTATATAGTCACCTTCACCTTCAGACTCATCCTCAACCCAACTTCAAGTATTTTCCTTTCAAGGTAGTGAATATGCTCAGCCCAATCGCAGTGAAATCAAACTTGCATGCAGATTGTTACACCTACACCGTTTGATATCTGTGAATCATGCATCATCCTACCCACCCAGACATGCATCTGTCACAGAGTCGGTCCACCCCCTGCGTGCCCCATGACGAATCGAGACCACAGTCTCTAATCACAACCTGATCCCCAAGGAGGTAGATTCACGGGAAAGAGACATCTAGACTGTCTCACAGGGCTGACTCGGCCTCAATTCTGCCTCGATCTCCCGGAGATTAACCCCAGCCGATGCAGGTTATTAAACTGATCCGGCTGAGACGAGTCGCATGATGTAATGATGCCGTGAGAAGCAAATATCAGGCAAAGCCGAGAAAGCTTGCCGTGGCTGCGTGGATGTATCATGCGCTTCAAGCAAGAGTCACCGCTGATGGGGTGGAGGGGCTTGTACGACCTCCTCCTGGCCAGCGGGGACATCGATGGGAATAGCCTCAGTCGTGGCCTCAAACAGGCAATTAACCCCCAAGTCCGCCCCGTCGGCCAGGGGCATGTGCTCCCAGTCGCTCCAAGAGCCCTCACCGCTCCAGCCATGCACCAAGAAAGTACTATCAATATGTGAAGCAGAACTTGTAGCAGATCAAGAGAAACCCATTGGGTATAAGTGTCTATCTAGTCATTATAGTATTGTATTAACTAAGCTACCTAAAAATGTGCCATCCCGATAAAACCAAACGAGATTCAAACTTTTCCAGTCGTAAGTAGTAAATCACATAAAGCAGTTGGGTATATTGCGACGGAAAATAAACATTGGTAACGCCCTTTGACCAGGGCCTCAAGTTCACTGAAGATCAAATCGCCTGCACATTAGCAGGCCGTTCTCATTCCCCTGGGGTTCGCTGTGGTCGAAGGGGGCAGAATCCGTGTCCGATCTGGAAGTAGATTGGCAGTACGCACGGCCGTGTACTCGGGAGGTGTAACGTCAGGCTCCGAGATCCAACGGGGTGCGATACTGCGCGGACTGAAGAACTCGGAATTCACCTCCTCCTGCGTGATCTCAATCACGATATTCTTTGTTCGAGCATCAGCTTGCGGCTGACAGGTCAGCTGGATGGGGATCTTGAGGGATGTCGTCGGAGTCAAGATGTTGGCGTTCGGGGTGTGGTAAGAGAGACTGAGCTCCAGACTGTAGATGCGAGCAACAAGGCAGGAGTGGAAGGTGGGCACAAAAGTTTTCGATCTGGGCAACGTGACTGGTACGACCACTGAAGCTGTGTAGAAGGTGTTTCCGGAGAACGAAGCAGACGGTCCCGGAAGAGACTCCGTCGAGGAAGTCGACTGCATGGAGTCACGGCGGGGGGCGTCTGCGCTCGTGTGCTTGGTCCATTGCGCTGAGGCTACACACATAGTTGAGAGTGGTACAGCTTCTGTGAACATTCCTCGGCCGACCTGCGCCCACGTTTGGATGGCGGCGGTCGAAGGGAAGTCGCCCCACGGCTCCGCACTATAGAAAGTCGTCGCCCGCAGTCGACTCCACACTGTTCCCAGACGTGGAGGTTCTTCATTTCCAAGCGGGTCAAATCGAAGATGCACGGTTGCCACAGTGCTCACGACGCTTGTAGCGTCATTGCTGGTGGGGTTCAACTGGATTGGTTTCGGCTGCGACGCAGTGACTACAATGCGGCCCTGCTTGCCCCTCATGAAGCCACGCTTGACGTCTTTCTCCTTGCGCATGCAGTACAAAGTCTCCTCGTCTGAAATGTTGAGGGGAGGCTCTTCCTCCACGGCAGGAATAACCCGAACTTTCTTCCCAATAGAGGCAAGGGTACCGATGGAGCCGTCCTGTCCGACGGAGTTTCTCTGCAGCGTGGCGCGAACGATATACGAAATCCGGCACATATCAGGAGTCAGGTCGTCCAGAAGCGTCTTGCCATCGCTGGCCAGCATCGGGTCACCGAAGGTAGGCGGGAGCATTGTGTGCGAACGTTCGACATGGAGATTGTTCTTCCGGTGGCTGCAAATATGGGGCAGCAGGCGCTCCGGTACCACGAAGACAAACGGGAATTCATAGCTGCGCCCAGACTCGAGGATGCGTGGGGTAGGATACGCTGTGTCATCGATGGGCTGTCGAAGTCGTAGAAAGGTTTGATACGCGCCTGTCCTGCCAGGCATCGATTGTCGCTCAACTGAGGTTCGTGAGGTGCCTATACCGATCAGTAAATCCATGGTTGTCCCCGCGTGGTCTCCGCCATACCTTCGAAGGTAATCTCCAGCTCATCGAAACGCGTATCATGATCCACGGTAATTGTCACCACTCCCTTGATTGTGTCTCCGGTGGTGTAAACATTGACCAAGCCATCACGCTGACCTTCCAGATCGATGTTGACCTTGGGGCGAGAGCGCACCGTAAAGCGCCCGAGGGAGCTAGAGGTCCGTGACAGACTCGAGGAACTCGTCATTGCTGGGGTGTCGGCAGTCAATCGAACTTGCGATCGCTAAACACGACCAAGAACTATCCAAAAGCTTGCTGAAATGATGAGCAAATGGTAGGTGAGGAACCACTGCAGGACAGCTTGGCCGAGTGTTCTGTGTTGATCGCCCGAAGTATAAGTAGATCGGTTCAGAGAAACAAGAAACAAATAACACCGGCAACCGATGCGAGACGCAGGGACTTTGTATTCCCCGATCTTAGTGTCAATGGTGACACAATCAAGAATGGATAGAAAGTTCTGATAGAAACCCACCCCCTTAGATCCCCCAGAGCATATATGAATGAAATTCCGGAGAGGAAAAGGGCAAGTATGTAGGGATGGATGGATGGATGGACGCCGATGAGGTGACGGGAAAGCAGTTGCAATTGAGTAATAGAAAAGGCACAGTGGAGTCGATCAATCCACTTTCCACATCAACTTTCTCAATGGATGTCCGTTGCTTTCCGTTAACTTCTGATACTATCAGAGTATAGTTGTATGATATTTTCTGAGTGAAGAATGGACAATAAAAAAAGGTTCCTTGCAGGTCTGCTGGTGCTTTAATAGGACCCCTCCCTCAAGTATTCCGTACAGAACATCCATCCATCTTCTCATTTCTTTTGACCCATCAAAATGAGTCACGCAGTTTTTGCTGAATGATAATGCCAAGAAACGAGGCACGAACATCAAGGGAGATGCACGTGTGATCTATTGTTATTTTTTTGTTCAGAACATTTTCTCCCAATACTTTCCCTTCTGGATTAGCGTACCCCATATTAGCTTCGCATGAGGAATGGACCCTCCACTCCTGTTTTCGCGCCCTTCGCTGACATCGCTTGGAACCACCATTCAGGATAAGCGTCGCGCCCTACGGTTCAAAGACGAGCACACGCCCTTTTGTATCTCGTACAGCAAGAAAGCATACTCTGATGGTTTGGTTGATGGTGTATGTCCGCGGAAAAACGTCCGAGTCGGCAATACAATGACGCAGGTAGCCTATTCATGGGTCTCATCCTAGTGTTCTGGACCCTTTGATATACATCGCCTTTCTTTCGGTTCCCTTTGTCTTTTCATTCAACAACACTTCGTAACAACTGAATGATGTGATTTGAGATGCTTGAACACCAAAACCCCGTGATGGTGTTTTTTACACTTCAGCCTCCACCCCCCCCTTCCCCTCTTCTCCCGGCGCTATTATCGGCTATCTGCTGCCCCGTGTCATTCGTCTTTTAAAACGATGGTTCGACCGCTTTGTTTGGGTGTGCGTGTGCGTACGTGGGTGTGCTTGAACACGAAACTCAGATGCCGGTAACCATTGTCATTGACGTCCAGGATTATTAATCACGAACTCCCAGCGGTCTGGGACTGGGTCGCTGAGTGCTCTGGAAGCTTGAGCGCAATCACGAGGGAACCGACACTCGGGATTTGCTCATTACCCTGATTTGACCAGAGAGAGAAAAGAGATGGATGCTGTGCCGTAGGAGTTTAAGCCCAAACTGGGGCTGTTTCCGCAAACCAAAGCTGGAGTCAAAGAAGAGTCATCCCGCCGTTATCGCTTGCCGCTGACGTCCTGCGCCCTTCACGAATTCGATACTCTCTGTATGGAGTACTCCACGTTTTCGGCAAACCCACACACCTTCACGCCCTTGCAATGAAATGCACAAAAGCCACAAGGGCGTTGTTCGCTTGATCTGTTGCCGATGACGGAGCATCAATGCGGTCTCATTGGTGGCCTCTGCCGGCTCAGGCTTTTCCTGAACGAGAAGGAAAAGAGAGAAATTGAAGGGAATTGAATGGATGGAATTCTGCCCCCATCTCGTTTTGGACTACACATCCTGAGAAGATGTCAACGGGTCTGACAACATCCCATGGCAGCAATTGCACCATTTCCTATAGAGTGAGATCGGACCACTGGCGATATCTGACATTAAGTTATACTATGCTTTTGCTGTTATGTTGTCCGGACCCAGACGAAGGTAACCGCCCCGGAGATCCCAGGCCCACTCGTCCAGAACCTCCCCCCTCGGTCGCTCCATTTCTATCCGCCCATAACCGAGATCTCAAGCACGTCTTCTCTGCTTCTCTTCCCTGGCGGACAGAACAGGGATCTTCTTTTCCGCTCACGCCCAGCCCCCTCGCAGGTTTCCCGACCAAAATCACTCGCATACTGTCGGCCCGGTCAACTTCCCCGGCCCTGTTGGGCGGCCAGTTCCCGATACCGATGCGCTTTGGCTCGTCGGAATCGCTTCCCGTAGATGATCATGACCACTAGCATCAGATTCACTCCGAGACTAATAAAGCCAACAGTGATGAACATGTTGGTGAGTCCCGAGGTCTCCATCCATGGACTGATGGCGAACGGGACACCAATGCTGAAGACATTGCGCATAAAGGCCACCCCTGTGAAGGCATCTCCCGTGAGCTAGACCGTCAGTCAGCACACATCTTTTCGTCATCATGGGGAATTGCCATACCAACACATGGCTGTCAATGACCAGGGTCAGGCACGCATCGCTGATACTGCCCAGACCAAAGCCGAAGAGCGCCCCACCAATGCTGGGGTAGATCCAGTGCATACCCTGAGGGACCACAAGTCAGCAGGAGAAGCTGGTTTCATTCCGGCCTGAAACAGGTCACTCACTCGGTCCAGCGTCACTCCGAACATTATCAGACCACCACATAATGCGATCGCTGGGATGTGAAGGATATAGAGTCGCATCTCTGGCTCAAAATAGCCTTTGTTGCGTCGAGCAAAGTATCGAAGGGATCGGTCGCCAAGGTACCCCCCATAGAACGATCCGATCAGGTTCCCAATGAAAGGACCGACACTCATAAAACCAATCTGTTCTGGACTGAAGAGGTAAGGTGGAAGAGGGAGGACAAGAGAAAGAACACTGGACATGATTGTGAGCCACATAACCCCACACGCATACTGAAGACCACAGCACAACACGGCAGGGAAAGTAAATAGTATCTCAAAAGGACGATAGTAATAGGGCCAGATCGACTCTGAGGTGTATGTCATGAGGGCTAGTCTCTGACGCCAGCTGTTCATTGGGATAGTGTCGTCGATCTCAACACGCTCAGCACTGGAAGCCTCGGTCGAAGGACTCAGGTCTTCCGTTATGGCAGACTTGCTATCCCTCTTGGTGCTAGAGAGAACGTCGACTTGGGGTTCGTTGACATTCTCGTGCTGTTCATCCACGCCGTCTATCACCACCGTGTACTTGGTCTCTTCGTAGAAGACAACAAACAGCAGGAACATGACGGCGGTGCATATGCCGAGAGTGCGGTACGACATCCTCCACCCTTGGCGTGTCGCCTGCACTCCGGCAGCCATAGGAGTCAAGAAGCTCTACCAGAAATCAGCTGAAAAGCCTAGAGATCAGACACGGAAGTGCACTGCTCACACCAATCATCATCATTGTCATGTATAGGGCATTCATTGTACCGCGGTGATGCACATAGAAGACATCCGCTATCTACTGACGTTAGCACAGCAAATCATCGAGACTAGCATATACTCACAGTGATCTGAACAATAGCCTCATTGGTCGCACCTGCCAAGCCTTGGATGAGGTTTGTGATGTAGAGTTCCGTGAGAGTTTTGATCTCTGCCGTCCAGAAGGCAGTTACCAGCATGAGCGCAGTGGAGATCAAATAGATAGGCCGACGCCCGTATTTCTTCGCCAGCGGAATGAACATGACGCAACCCACAGACAGGCCCACAGAGTTGACCGACATGGCTCGATTGAGCTGGGTATATGTGACGTCCAAGTCCACCACCATCAATTGCCAGAAAATGTACTGGATCGAGAGCCTGCAGATGAACAATGTCAACCCATGATCCTCAATGCGATATCAGTAGCGATGCCAACTCACGCAGTGAAAATGAGGCATGTCACTGCTAGCACTAATGTGAAGTTGACGGCCTTGCGTGCAGTGCTCCAATTCTGTTTTGTTCCAGCTTTGTTCAGTGTGTGTACTATGCTTGGTGGAGGGGGCATGCTACCAAGGGTTCGTTTGGGTCGCTTGAGGGGACCGGGCTGAGGAGGATCACTTGTTGACCCTGACTCTCATCTTCGTGCTCTGTACATACTATTAGTGTTTTGAAATATTATCATAGTGAAATAGGCGGCTTACCTTTGACGAAGAAGAAAGTTCCTGGTGGTAAGTCATCTGCAGACTGGTCTTGGAATGTTGAGCCGTGGCCTGCCATCAATGTTCGCCTTCAGAGTAGGTTCAATGGAAAATATAGTAAAGAGACGAGAGATTTCATCTGCAAGCTTTCAGAACCAGACACGAAGCATTCCCATCGGTCTGATATATAGTCCCTTGCGCACGCTCAACCTTCGTGGCGTGAGGAGTTCCACGGCATGCTCTTCAACCGTGACTCGCTAGGGAGCCATAAATTCTATCATCATGGACGATAGCGATGCGGATCACGAGTGCAGTACGAACCAGCATAAAACGCGGGGAACTTCATATACTGGATCAGACACTAATAGATAAGGAGCCGCTTCAGTATCCCGCCATTCTCAACACAGGGTTGGGGAGAGGTTGATGGAGTCGCTCATGAGAAAAGGTAGAGTGGCTCGAGGGGTCGACCTGCCAACAAGGGAATAGCCTCCGGCCACTAAGTATGGAGGCGTTTTTGAGCAGGAGCAGTCTAGTAGATATCGAACTTTGAGACTTTTCTCATTTGTTCATCGCCCCGAGTGCATAGTCATGCATTTGCACGCTCAACCCCTCTCTGTGCTGCAAGAGGCGATGATTGAAAGCCAGACCCAGAGAGGAAGGTAGACACATTGCCACAAATTTCGATATGCGATTAGGTGGTTGATCTGTCTGGCAGAGCAACTTGTAACATTGGCTATCTATAGGTCGGAAACAATTCTATCCTTGCCATGAACTGATAAAGAGCCAGTTCTGTTGCAGCAAGTCCAGTCATGTTCGCGTCATTATCGGCAGACCTCTGGTCATCAACACCCGAGCAAGATGGCTTCGGCTTCCCGGCTAGAACTTTTCCGAGTCCATGATGGTTTGAAAACCTCTCACATGCCTGCAGCTTGATCTAAGGTGACCTTTTGGACTTTGATAGATCCTCGTTCCATCAGCGCAGTTGCCCATACTATCAGCCTTTCTTTTTCGAACGACCCCCTCATCAGATGGCTGCGGCCTGCGGCTACCCCTTGGATGAGGCAACAACCGGATACCTTCCGTTGGCAATACCGTCGGGTACAACGATCCATAACTGAGGGGCTTGTCTTTAAGTCGACTCCGATTTTCCAACTTGCACATGTATTTCCATCAAGGCAACAGCTGTTGAACGATCCAGCCTTGATGAAAGAGAAATCGGACACAGATGATCATGAGGATGCAGGTGTAGCTATGATATTATATCCTCCTGCCGGGCAATCCAAATGGACAATCAGAAGAGTTTTTCTCGCCGTGAAAGTGTGGATATTGGATCTGGTCAGCCCAGTCACAGACGACGGGGCAAGCATGAAGGTTGAAACGTGCCCTGTCCTTCGTTGACGACACACAAGTGCTGATCATGGTGATCGCTAACACGAATGTATCGCAGCGCGTGGAAATCCTCATGGACTCGCATGAAACGTCGCTCCAGTCTGTTGAGAAAAGGTATGGTGTCAATGATCCGTGGTATCTTGAAGTACTGGCAGTCCATCCTTCTCTTCAAGGTCGAGGGCTAGGTGGCAAAGCCATACAATGGGTCCTGGATTATATTCAAGGATCTCCGGTATTTTTGGAGTGTACGGCGGAGCAGAACGTCACGTTTTATGAAAGGCTAGGCTTTGAGCTCGTCGAGGAAGTTGATCTGATTGATAAAGAAGATGCTGTCAAAGTCTGGCTCATGTTTCGACCGGCAAAAAAGACTTAGTGCCCAAGCTTGGTCATTCTGTATGCTGCTGATCAATACAACGCAATCTCTAGTCCTCGCATATAAGCAAGTTCATGTATACTGGTTCGCTCGGGATCAGATTTCCACCATTCCTCGAGAATGTCCAGAAGAATTTCTAAGAGCCGATCATTCCCAGGCGGCTCATGAAGGTTGTCACCCCAGCTCCTCATCAGAGTTTTCAATGACGGCCTTTCATTCATGACGCGAGACTCCAACGAAGCAACCGCCATAGGGTAAAAGATTGCATTCAGGAGCAAAGTGCCCGTACCTTCAGGCTCTTTTGCTGCTCTGAATATCGCATCCAAATTACTGAAGATACGCAGCACAAGCACCTCCGTAATAGGGAGTTTTTTAGTCTGCGACTTGCTCGGTTGGAATACGGCGATATTATCAGAATGGTGTAAGTGACGATTTCTGACAGCTAGAATGCCGGCCAACCTGTAGGCTTCCCACAGTTGACATTGTAGCAATGTTCCCGAAGCACCAGGCCAATTCCAAAAATCTTCTTCGGTGACTTCTGATGTGCCTATACAGGAGAAGATATCCAGCAAAGATCTTGGAAGCCCGCTCACTACCTCGACTTCATGACCAAGTTCTGACTCTATTGGAGTTGGATCTTTGCGTTCCCGGCAGTGAATTTTCCAGAAACCAAGGCATGGATTCTGGCGACCAATTGCAAAAGTAGGGAGATCCATCACGCCCATCACTTCGAAGAGATGTGACCGAAACGTACTATTCTCAGATCGAAGGTCTCGAAATTCGTGCGACTGAATGATACTGTACATGCCTCGGAGGTGCATCGTCCAAGGAGTACCACGTAGTACCTATTCAAATGATTATTATGGTTGTGAAGCAACGCAGAGGATTCAAGAGGAAATTAACGTACCCCAACGCTACATAAGAGAAGTCCAGCTGCGAGAGTACCATCCGGTAGATACGAGGTACTATGCGCCAATTCTGTTCGGAAATGATTCAAAGCTGCATCATAGTACTCGAAGAATTGAGGTCCGATGTCGTAGCATATCGATGCCTGTAGTGCCAGGGAGATGTAATATAATGCACTTGACTGCTGACATAGTACTGGTAAGTGGGCTGCCAGCAGATTGACGGGATCTTTGGCGGTTGTTGAGTGTAGAGTATTAACACCTGAAGTGAGGACTGTACCGCACTAGGATCTTAGTCCTTCCCATTGGTAGACAGTTGGTAATAGTCAGCAGTGACATACACATCTGGAACAGCCTTTCGTCTTCTCGGGATCGCCCTCGCCCTTCGACAGACGACGGCGAGGACGGGACAGAGGTCATATCAGTGCTCGTATCATACTCTGCTCCAAGGGTATTAGCGAGAGGCCAAGACATCGGTAGATGAGAAACATAGGGACGAGACCTGCAGCGGAACGATTTGTCTTCCCCACGTGAACGATATATGGCTCCTCCTGCTGCGTTCGGCGCCTCTCGCGACTCAAATCGCGCCGTCGGCCTTTGCGCCTTGGAGGCACGGAGGTTATAATTGGCTCTTCTGCGCCAGTGAAACGGCCTCGCGATGCAATCCCAGCTCCCCATCGCAGACGAACCTCATAACCCTCACATTGGAGGCCCCGCTGGATGCAAGATTGACAGCTAGGACGGGTCCCATCGCACTTGCGGCGTCGGCTTTTGCATGTCCAGCAGCCGTGATGGGAGCGCTGGCGAGGGGTCGACATTCCTGATCGGTGCTCACCAAGTGTCTGAATGTGAGATACTGGGGAACAGATCTAGGCAACCTTAAAGTAGAACGATTGTCCAAAGCTTCTCGACATGTGGGCCCTTATCTGTGAATGAGGGGAAAGATAATCCGGAAGATAAAGAGGCGATACGATGGATCATCATGGGGTCGACTTACTGCATTGAGGCTAGCTCCATCTACCTTCCACCTTCATGGGGATTCCATCCCTCAATGGGTGGGCGAACAAATGCAGCATCAACTTCTCACTGAGGTACCACGACAGTCACTGGAAATATATCTTTAGCAATGGCTGCACGTACGACGAGTCTTCCCTTCCTCAGTCATCCTGCTCCCAATTCAATTGAAAGCGAACAAGCAACAGAAAGGACGATGCACATTGTGGATGAACTGGTAATATACTGCGCCTGTTGAATATGTCTTTCCTCGCTCCAGTCTCCAAATGCTCAATTGACCTTCCATTCCTCGGCAAGCTTGGAGGTTTGCAATATGAGAATGGGGTGCAGCAATTCTGTGGCATTCCCTACGCTCGCCTTCAAAAACGGTGGTCACGATCCGAGTTAAATAGTTCATGGGAGAACAATCACCATGATGGGACAAAGCTAGGGTGAACACTCCCTCCCATTTGAGAAAATTGAAGAACTAATGGCGAGATCTCCAGAGCCGATGTCCCACGGCCGATGCTCGAAGGCGACGACTCGGACGACCTTACCCCCGTTCCACCACCAGCACACTTTTCAGAACTCCCACAGGTGGATGAGCTGCACGGACTTGTCATGAACATCGTGATCCCGCATGCTCCAAACCGTCAACAATATCCTGTGTTTGTCTACGTACACGGTGGCTCACTCCTATATGGCGGGGCCAACCTCCCCATCTTCGATTGCGTGAACCTCGTCTCCCATAGTATCAGCATCGGAAAGCCCATTGTATGCGTCAACTTCAACTACCGTGTTGGGATAGGCGGATTTCTGGCCAGCCAAGCCATCAAGCAGGAGCTCGAACGCGACGGCTACCAAGGGTGCGGAAACTTTGGCTTCACAGACCAGCTGGTGGCCTTCGACTGGGTCCAGCGCTACATCGCGTCCCTCGGCGGCAACCCCGACAAAGTCACAGCAGTCGGCGAGTCCGCCGGTGGGATCTCCATCAGCAACCACTTAGCAGGCGCCCACTCTCCTCCGCGTTTCCACCGAGCTGTATGCATGTCCGGCCTATCAGTCGCCATCCCACCGTGGACCATGCAGCAACACGAAGAGTACTTTCGAGCTGTGTGCCGATACTTCGACATCGACCCCACAACGCCAGACGTCCTCGATCGGCTGCGCGACATTCCCCAGCAGGAACTCGCGAACGCTACTGCCGCCATCCAAGGTGTCCTCTCCGGCACAGGCAACCCCTGCCTCGACGGGTGGTTCTACGACCGCAACCCCCTGGAAGTCCACGAGCCACCCGCGTGGCTCAAGGCCTACATGCTGGGCGACGTCTACCACGAAGGAGTCATCTTCCATCTCAACATGCTGGCCGACACCTACGACACCGTCTTCCAGACCCTCCAAAGCAAGATCCAGAACGTAGACGAGACCGCCCAGATCCTCAAGGAATACGCGATCGAGCCCACGGGCTTAACCTCAGAAGAGTTCCTCGCGCGCGTGGAACATATGTGCGGGGACGCGATCTTCAAGATCCCAAACTACGCCACTGCTCTGCTCTGCACTTCTCTGCGCGATAAGGATGCCCTCTACCTCTATCACTTTGACCAGCGGTCCCGTCTCCCGAACGCCTTGGAGGGAACCGCATACCACGCCATCGAGCTTCTGTATCTGTTTGGGAACCTCGACAATGAGTTGAATGAGGGGGAGAAGGCCATGGCTCGTGATTTCGCTACGGCGTGGATTACTTTCGCTCACGGCGAAGCACCATGGTCTGCACCGGAGGGCCACTGGAAAGTCTGGGGTCCGGACTGCGGGCAGGCGATCAAGAGCGAAGAGGAAGATCAAGAGGTCCGTGACTACGCGCGTATGAAGCGGATGCTAGCGCTGGGAGACGGCGTCACTTGGAAGAGATGGCTGGATGGTATAGATTCCCTTGTGAACAAGCGGATGAACATGGGCACAGCCACCAGGCAGGATAGTACCTGAAGTCACTCAGGTCCAAGCTACCAACATATGTACTAGCCAAGTCCTTGTAAGATGAACATGCAAATCTAGATTGCGATCCTTGCTTTTCTTCTAGTAGTTCAAGTGGATTCTTTCTAGCAGTAGACAAGAAGAATGAGGTATATATGTTGAAGAACACCAACAACATTCGACATCACAGAAAAACTCAAACACTGATGCTGGAAACTTTTCAAAACGCAATATTTACACACGAAAGACCCCCACTCCAAATGTGCGCCGTCCGGCATCATATAAGAAACTCAACCAAGACTTCTTTCTTCACTTCCCTTCCCCTTCTGTTAAATCTTTCCACCGGCTTAGGTAAGCATATCATCCAATCGCTCACCCAATACCCCCTCGATCTGCTTGACCCACTTCCTGACCTCGCGCTCAACGTTCTCGTCCTCGTCTTCCATCAACTCGCTAATGTAAGGCAACATCTCTGGAAGCAAAGCAAGCCATTCCTCGCCGAGTTGCTCGGTGAGAGATTGCTCCGCCTTGAGGGCGGCAAGGCGCGTGTGAGGATTCTCACCACCGGCAACGGCCTTGCCGGAGGGGCCGGCTGAGGGCCGCAGAAGACGCATCAACGCCGTGTTGAGTTCCTTGTGGTTGTCGGTTGAGTCCGCGGCGACGGCCAGTTCAGTGATGGCTGGAACGGCCTCAGCAATGACTATGGCGGCTGTGGAGGGGTTTGTGGCATGGGCCAGCTGAGAGATCAAAGGCTGAGCAATCGCGGTGAGGTGAGAGGGGGATTGCCAAAATTCTAGGGGATCGTTTGTTTAGTACATGAGGTCCCACGGTTGATGTGCGCAGGGTGTGACATACCATCTTGGTCATGCTCGAAGGCATTGCGGAGCATGCGCATCGTGGCCAACCATAGACTCTTGGTGTTTTGATTTGAGGGGCTGGCCTTGGCAAGGACCTTGACAACGCTCTCGATGATGTAGCTGGCGTACCCGGTGACGATAGACTGACTCTGTTAGAGATGATCGTGGTCATATTTGAGTTGCTTGAGCTCAAGCTTACCTGAAGGGTTCCAAAGAAGACTTGAAGGAACTTGTAGAAGGTCGTAAGGCGAGCCAGGCTGCCTTGCGTATCTTTCTTCGCAGTAGTAGAGGTGGCCCAGTCCAGGAGCTTGGTGAAGATAGGGCGGAACGTGGTGTCATTCAGCTTGTAAACCATCTTGATGGCGACCTCGTTGATGACATCCTCGATCTCATCCAGGCTGGACGAGTCGAAAGCGACGTTGAAATCGGAGGACATTTGCTGGCGGCGGAGGTCAAACGCCTTGAACAGGATACTAGTGATGACCGCCAGGTTGTTGACGGTGGCGGACTTGGGATGTTTCTCAATGGCAAGGCTGACTACGCCTAGAGTCTCCAAGATTGCGTCGGAGCCAGTTTCCACAGCGTGTTGCCAGTTGCGGTCGACGGCGGCCAATGTCGCAGCCACATCGACCTTGCGAGCCATGAGTCGGAGAGTCTCCTCGCGACTGTCATCTTCAATGTCCTCAGTGATAGCGGACTTGTGGCAGAGTAGCAAGAGCTGATCAAGGTTGGATGCAGACACCATGTAAGGGATATGCACGAAGAGGGCAGAGAAGAAAGACAAGACAGCATCATGCAATCTCGAATTGACCTTGCCAGGTTCCAAGCTCATTTCCAGCAACTCAAGGGAGCGGCCAAGAGCATCTGGAAGCGCTGGAATCAGAGCATCGCCAAGCACCTCAGCCATAGAGGCAAGGCACAATACGCCCATGATGCGAATGCGTTCATCATCTTGACCAATGCAAGATGAGCCTGCAACCACCTGAGCAGCGCTGGCAACCTTGAAGGGATCTTTCCGACCATACTTCTCAGCGATACGGTCGATGCAGGCAACTGCAGCATGCTTGAGCAAGATATCTGGCGATGATTCCACAATGCTGACCAATGTAGGCAGGAAATCCAGCATGCGGTTCTGAGACACACCATCAGTCTCGGGATTCTGGCGCAAACGACCCTCCAAGAGTCGGAGAACTTTCCGGCGAAGTTCATCGTCAGGACGTCCAAGAAGAACCTCGATAGTATCAAGGAAGTCAACAAGAGACAAGGTGCCGAACAGAGCACTGAGGACATCGCCGTTCGCTTGACTAATGGGTTTGTTGGTCTGCATAGATTCGCCAATAAACAGAACCTTCTCCAAGATATGAGAGAAGTGGGTACGGATTTGAACTGTCTGATCTTCCGAGTCGGTTGCAAAAGCCTTTGCCATTTTCACCTTCAGCGATGAGTGCTTGAATAGGTGAGCCAATGACCGGAGCAAGTCAACAGCGACTTTCTGGGGTTCACGGCCGTCATCACTTCCAATTCCAAGCAGGACTTGAGAGATGCCAGGCTTGGGCTTGAGGGAGTCGATGACCAGGTCCAAGAACTTGCTGTAAGTCTGTAAGATAGTTAGCCACAAGCACGAACACTAACGGATATCAAGCCACATACCTCGAGTTCAATAGGCGCGCTGGCATCAGAAGCAAGGCCAGTCATCAATACAAGAACATCCTTGTCCATAGCATAGCGATTGGCCAGCATGGCCAGAACAGCGAACAAGAAGTCCAGCATTCCGAGTTTAGTAACCAGAGCATGGAACAAACGCAGACGACGGTGGGCAGGGATGTGTTCAAAAGCAGCGGTGAAACTAAGCAACAACTCGGAGGTTCCAGAGACCACGTCGCGCTTTTGATTGCGAAGAGACTGGATAAGAGCCGGAACAACTTGATCGATAGTCTGATCGATAACAGACACGGAGTAATCATCGTCCTTACGGAGCACGCTAGAGCCCATGAAAGTGAAAATAGGCATGACGCTGTGCAGCACTAATTCAGGGGCAATGATTGACAGGCCAGCAACGAGCAATAGTGCTGCGTTTTGCACTTGAGGACTGTCCGTCGTACGGACACAATCAACAACAAGATCAGCTCGAATGACTGAAGTGTCAAATTGAGCCTTAGCTGTTTGCTTCGACTTGTTAACAATAGCCAAAAGGCTGCCGAGCGTCAAGCTGAGCAAGTAACTCATTCCGGACTGAATCTGTGATTTGAAATGATGAAGAGCTGCCAGTGTCTGGAAGAGTCCGTCAGCTAGTTCGGGGTGGGATTCAGGGTTCGAGCTGTCCACCAGCTCCAAAATGAACGTCGTCTTCTCCATTAACTTGCTGAGTTGAGCTTCATCTTTAACAGTCATCGCAACCATGTTAGTCTGACTGGTGCGTCTCCTCTTCGGTGCCGGACCGGCAGATTCCATGTCAGTAATGGAGACAGGGATCTTCTGCAGGAAGAATTGAAGCACGGATCCGGTCAGTGGCACGCTGCGCAGGACATCTCTGCATCCACTGACGAGTGGAGAATTCGGCTCCTCGAGCGAGATGACAAACAGCTTCTCTGAAGCCTCGATTTGTCGGTCTTCAGGCACCAACGCCCAAATATCCTTCATGCGGCTGAAGATAGAAGCAACAAAAGAAGGTCTGAGGCCAGTCGAATAAGGGCTCACATTCGACAGGAGCACAATGATCGCATCCTTCTCCTTCGGTGTAACTGTCATAACGACCTGCTTTTCCATCTCAGCCACGGAAACGCGTTCCTTGTCACAAATCTCCTCGACTTTCAGCTGGTCGAGCTCTCGCCAAGATTTCAGAAGGGGCTCGAGTTCCTTCGTGCGGGTTGTGCCACCTGCCTTATCGATTCTGTTTAGAAGCTTCAGCAATCCCAGCTTGGGAGCAAGAAGAGGCATAGAAACAGCATGAGAGCACAAGAAGGTGAAGATACTGAGTCGAAGTGACTTCTTGAGTTCAGTTGCCGTGGAATCGGATGTGGACACGCCCCGCAAAGTGGCTTCGAGAACGCGACCAATATGAGCCTGGTCGAGAATATATTCCTCTAAGCCGGGAATGAGGACACGCTCCACGAGCTTCTGTGCATCACGACTGGCCATCCACTTTACATTCTTGGTTTGCTGGCCATACAATGTTTCGTTGGCCCAGGGCTTGATATCGACCTTCTTATTCTTCTTGTAAAGGCTACTGAGTGCTGCCAGAACGTCCGTCGCTTCGCGTCGAACCCGCTCAGTTGGATCAGCAAGTGCTACCAGTAGGAAGGGCAGCAGAGCTTGAAGATCGACGTCAGAAGGTGCGAAGGACAACAATGAAGAGATCAGCTTCAACGCAGCAACTCTAGTACCAGTAGGGTAGAATCCAGTTAATACTCTCGTCAAAAACGACAGGTACTGTGGTGATTTGAAGGCATCGGTTTTTTTCAACAACGGCAAGCTGCCGAAGGACTCCAGCTTTTCATCAGAGCCAACTCCTAGAGCAAACACTTGCACAAGGCTTTCGAAAACAGGGAGTGTTTGTGCACTAAGAGCCGAGACCTCCAAGCTCTTTCCATCCAGAGATTCGAGGGCAGATGGGAACCGATCTTCTGCCTTTTCAACTTCAACATCCCCCATCTCCACATCCTCAATAGCCTTGGGCGCAGGTGCAGATTCAATGACGATTTGGAGGTTGTGTTCCAGCGCAGCCATATCGAGTTGGGCCTCTTCGATAGTCTTCTGGAAAATCGGTCGCAGGGAGTCAGACTGACTGAAGTGCTGCACGAGCTCCGCAAGTTGAGTCTGAGCGTCGAGAGCCAAAGTACCCTCCCGATGCGCATTGCTAGTGGCGTGAAGAATCAGGGACATAGCCTTGGCCGTGTCCGATTCTTCAAGAAGACGAGCATTGAAGATCTCAGAGAGGAGCTCCAGGCGTGCCAAATTCTTTTGTCTGGAGAGATCGTTGACGCAGCCGGCGACCAGACCAAGAATCAGGTGGGAAGTCTTGTATTGAGCGGAAAGCTCGGCCAGCCGCTGTACGGGATCCTCCAAACGGAGCAGTGCCTTGAAGGCTTTCTTGGGAATTGTCGTGTCAGGCTTGTGTTGTGCTAGGACAGACAAACAGATGAGACCTGATTCTCTGGTTTCTTCCGTCCAAGAGCCCGCAACAGCCTCCATGAGAGAATCAAGGAATTCTTCGTTTAGCGAAGCCTTGGTGGCCAGAACGACGCAAACCATGTAGCAGCCAATGACCAGCTCCGAAACGTCCTTGAGTCCCAGACCGTCATTCAGAACCGGAAGCACCTTGAGTATGACATCCTCGTGCTTCTCTTTTTCGATATCTCTCCGACCAGTGCGCGAGGAGTTCAGCATTCCAGCAGTCGCTTCCGTGATCATTCCGGCCCAAAACGATAGAAGCGCGTGATGATGCGCCCGCTGCCTGCTAACCTGAAGGGTATATCTATTGAGAGCGGCGAAAAACAGCTTATTGGTTGTAGCGCTGTGCAGAAGAGGATGACGTGGGGGGTTGATGTTGCTCTTCTTGTACGGGTTCAGGATTTTGAAGGTCGGCGTCAGATCTTCGGGCAAGATCGATAGGAGTCTCAGGAAGAGGGGCGTATTGTAGTATGGCAGGAATGTAAGGATGGTAAATTCGGTATTGTACTCGTGGACTCTGTCATACAGTCAGCACAATTGTTAGGGAGGCGAAAATTCTCCAAACATGGAGATATCCCAATCCCATGTCGTGGTCATACCGAAAGCGTCTGATAAGCCAGTCAACGGCTTCTACAGCAGGCCTTAACATAAGCCTGCCTCCAACCAAGGCCAAGAATGCCTCCAAAACGGCGTTAAGGTCCTTGTTCTGAGCAGCAGTCATCTCCGTGCGGTCTTCCGACATGCTCTGTTGGCTGAAGATCGTGCGCTCGAACGGGGAGAATCGAGGGTCGAGTTGGCATAGCTCCTTGAACCCAATGTAGCATTTCGAGTAAATGGTGTCAAAGTCTTGGGAAGTAGCGACTCTCCGGTCATAGAGTAGGGAGTGCGAATGCGAAATGCGCTGAGCCTTGAGATCCAACTGGTTGGTCGACTTTGCCGCAACCTGCGCGAGCTGCGCGGCGAGAGATGAAGCCATGTTGAGTGAATCTTATTCCGTATTTTCTAGGTTGATCAACAACTGCACCAAACACCCATCCCTCAACGAGCGCCACCTGTGAATTTCGACACGGGTTGTAGTGAATTTGGCGGGCAGAATTTCCCCGGCGCCGATGGGATTCAGTGAAGCTCGGAGCAACTTTTTTTTAAAGACCGGAAAAAAGTGCGGCAAGCGGGAGCGGAGTTTTTCCAGCCTTCATCACCGCCCGCCCGCCCGCTGCTGTTGGAGAAGGCGGAGATTCCCTGCTGATATGAGGCTTTGATTGTTCAGGAGTATGGATTCGTCTGGCTCCCAGGTGAGTAGTCATGATTTTCTGAGTCGCCTAGCTACTACAAAATCCCAACTAACATATCATCACTTTTCTTTTTACAGGAGAAGAAACCCGTTCCTCGCTTCGCTAGCTTCAAGCTTCCTCCGCCCGAAGCTGATCATCCACCCGAGCGCCCGCGTCGCGACACCATCAGCCGCGAGGACAAGTCCAGGTCTCATTCAGAGCGCCACACAAGACATCGATCTCATCGTCGCGATCGATCGAGGTCCCGGGAGAGTCGTCGAAAACACAAAGACAAAGAACATCACGCACGCTTTGACAAAGCCGATCGCTATGATCGGCCCACTCCCGAGACCCCTCATACTTCGATATTGGACCGTCACACCACAGGGAAGGACGACAGGTCGGAACTCTACGTCATTGATCGCAAAGGCGACAAGTACAACTTGATCTATGGTACACTTCATCGCTACAGTGTTCCTGATTATTACCGAGTGGGGCGAGGCAATGTGTTGGGTTTGCCCTCGAGCTATCGCATAGACCGGGACAGCGTCGTGGAAGACAAGCTGGTCATCAGAAATGAGCTACAAAGGAAAGCTTTCTCGCGAACGAAAGCGAAAAGTATTCTTTCGGCCCTCAACAAGCAACAACCCCGATTGCTTCGATTCAAGCCCCAGTCATTGCTCGACGCGGCTGCGGACTTCTCCAAAGACTATCTGCCCTTGAGTACTTCCGAAAGTCGAAAGCATCTAGGAGCTTTCGGGGAGTTTGATTACGACGATGAGAAGTACGCATATCGCTCGATTCATGGTAAAGCAAAACCAGAAGAACATTTGCCTAGTGACGTCGAGGCCACGTCTGACAGTGACATTGATGGAGAATATGGCATTCGAGGAGATCCCGATGAGCAGATCAAGCAGAGGAATGCGCTGTTGTCGCAAGGTTTGGAGAAGGATCCCGCAGATATCAATCGCTGGCTTGAATATATTGACCATCAAGAATCCTTGTTACGCGGATCAGCTGGCGAGATCAAACCCCTAACGTATGCGGAAAAGCAGAGCTTAGCCGACATCAAATTGTCTCTGTATGAGAAGGCCTTGAAAAAGGTCGGTCAGAGCGATGCTAAGGATCGCCTTCTACTGGGCTATCTTGAAGAGGGCGCAAAGCTCTGGGATACCAAGAAGCTGTCCACCCAGTGGCAGACGGTTCTACGGTCCAATTCGCAGTATATCAGCCTTTGGGTGAAATACCTTGACTTTCGTCAAACTGAGTTCCTCAATTTCACGTACCAGCAATGCTTCAATACATACGTGGAGTGTTTGAGGCTCAACAAGTCTGCGCCGGAAAGTCCGGGAAACTCCCAGATCCAGATGTATCTCTTCCTCCGGTTGACACTTTTCATGCGCGAAGCAGGATATGCTGAGCATGCAACAGCGCTCTGGCAGGCGATACTTGAAATAGCCTTCTTTCGACCAGATTCTCTGCAGGGAATTCAAGATGACAAAGAGCTCTTGTCAACATTCCTCGACTTTTGGGATTCCGAAATCGCCCGAGTTGGTGATGCGGGTGCAAAAGGATGGAGTAGTGGCAGCAGAGAACTTCCCACTCAGCAGGAATTCAAGCCTGTATTTCAGCTCGATTCAGAGGCATTGCTCCCGTCCTGGGCACCATGCGAAAGAGAAAGAATCACCAATGCCCGTTTGCCTGCTTTCAGTCTTAACATTTCCGAGCAGGATGATCCTTACCGAGTGATCCTAGCCTCCGACCTCGACGAAATCCTGTCTCTTGTTTGGCACGTGGACTCGCCGACATTGCTGCTCGATGGCCTTATCTCCTTCTGTCGCCTTCCGCCCATAGTAACAGAGGAGAATCAAGAGACAAATGGCCGTACGGCCGGGGATCCATTCGTTCGGAACGAAGTCATGAGCACCGCATTTTCTATGATTAATGACTGGATTTCGCGCGCCCCTGCAGCAAACGAATCTGCAGCTCTGTCTCCTTTTCAATTTCCTCAGCAGAATTTCATCAGCACAATTGAGACTCTCATGTCCGAAAAAGAGAGTTGGTTCTCGTCTTTATGCACATGGAACACAGCCATCTCGAACTCAGATTTTGATGTTGTTCCTCTCTGGACACGACGAGCTTTGAGAATGCTGGTGGATGCCGCTCCCAGCAATGATGACTTGGCCGAGTTTACGCTCTGCGTAGAGTTCGCATGCAGTAGCAAAGATGCGAAGAAGTTTGCGAAGTCTTTACTCAAGAAGAGATCATCTAATCTACGCTTGTACAACGCGTACGCCCTTATGGAGCGTCGGTCAGGCAATCACGCCGCTGCTGACCATGTGTGGGCAACAGCCCTGTCCATGAGCAAAACGTTCTCTGATTATGACAGACTGGATAGCATTCTACTTTGGCAGACATGGCTGTGGGAGCTTCTGGACACTCAAAATATGGCCCATGCTGCCTACATCCTGCTGAGCATCCCGCAAGACAGCATTGATCTGAATGCTCTACCGCAGGACTCGACCCTGCCAGCCTTCACACCCACCAGCCTTCTCAAGATTCGGAGCGTGAGTCCCTCCAATCCGCAGTCCATATATAATGTACCACTAACACTCCACACCAGCATCTTTCCGACCTTCAAGAAAAAGTGCTCGCCCATCGCAAGGCCACCAACTTCACAGCCAGCACAGTTAGCCTCGCCATCCTCTCCTACCTCACCAACTCCCAAGACCTCCACAAAGCCTTCGAAGCGTACACCCACGCTCTTGACCGGCTCAGCTCCCTACCCGAGCAACACAGACCCTTCAAAACCTACACAGCCGAACTCCTCCACCAATCCCGCGCCAGACTCTTGTACCACCACATCCACACGCGCCGCACCTACAAGCCAACCCACATCCGCGCCATCCTCTCCGAAAGCATTGCCCTCTTTCCCCACAACACCATCTTCCTATCACTCTTCGCCTGGACCGAATCCCGCTTCCGCATCGACGACCGCGTCCGCAGCGTCGTCCGCGAGATCACCAGCAGCACCTCGGCTACCCGCACCACCACAACCACCAAGAATCCAACCGACCCATACAATCTTTCCGCCCCTCCCATTCCAATCACAACCCATCTCTTCTCCATCTACACCGAACTCAGCCGTCCCATCTTCGCCGGCTCAACCTCCCACTCCGTCCGCGCAGCTTTCGAAGGAGCCATAGCCGACGACTCCACCACCGCGAGCCCCCACCAGACCTCCTCCTCCTCATCCACCTCCACAATCGCCTCTACATCTTCATCCTCAGCCCGCTCCAACCCCTCCACCTGGAAACTCTACATTTTGTTCGAACTCTCGCTGCACGAGATCCAGCGCGCCAAGGAGATTTTTTACCGTGGAATGCGGGCATGTCCTTGGTCGAAGGAGCTGATTATGCTCGCGTTCACGCATCTCCGCGCGGACGTTGTCCGGGAGAATCACCCCGCTGATGCGCGCAAGGGCGAAGGGATGGGCTTCGACGAGCTGCGACATGTATACAATGTGTTGGTGGAGAAGGAGTTGCGGATCCATGTCGATATTGAGCAGGAGCTGGATGATCTTGCGGCGAGGATGGTGGAGAAGAGGGGGCTTGAGATTGGGCGCGAGGTGATTAGGATGCCTGATGATGGCGATGATGAGGTTGACGATGACGTGGATAATGGTAGTGAGGTTGGGAGAGGTTAGAAGGCCCAGCGAGAGGGTTGGCATGTAGATTATGTAACACCAGAGTTCTTATTTCAGGACTGTATGTCTTCCAGGTAGACAGACCAGGGCTACTAGCAGTTATAGCATTTTGGTGTAACAAAAATTGATTCTTGGCACTAAGTAAAAATCCAATCCCCATCCATATAATCCCCCTATATGTTACAGGCCATGGCACAAATACAGAAAACTCAGAGTATCGAACACAAAATCCATACAAACTCGAAAGAAGACAGCAAGGTCAAGAAAAGTCGTCAATCGTCATGGTATCATATCGTTGAAGGAATCCCGCGCCCCAGCTTATTGCCCCCCCTTTTCTGCCTACTTATTACCCGATAACTAGAAGTGTTCCTTCCAGAATCTGAACTTGATATCCTTGGTCGAGGTCGACAACGCCGCCTCGCGGATCTGTCTCGCAGCTGAGTTCGGGCCGCAGAAGTAGACACCAACTTGCGTGGGTGTGTTGTCATATAAACCCGACATGTAGCTCTGATTCTGCAAGCCATCACGCATGGCATTAAATAGACGCTTGAAGTCGGGACGGCCGAAGTTTGTCCGACTCCGGAGCTCCGTAAGAGGATCGAGGTCCTGACCCACGGAATTTAGGTAGATATTTGCTGTTGTGTCGTCGTCCAGGCGCTGCGTGAGATACGTATGAATACGCAAGAACTCGACACTCCCCTCATAGGCGGCTGTCGACGCAGATTGAGACTCGAGTGAAGAAAGCAAGGCCTGGAACCATTCAAAGGAGGATGTGTCCTTGCAGACCCAGATAAATTCGACACGGCGGAGACGACGAGGCGGGTTAGGCCGAGCGCGTGAGTGCCATATACTTTTGAGGATGGAGGCCCATGGGGTCACTCCGATACCAGTGCCGATGAGAACCGCAATGTCATTCTCGAAGACGTCTTCGGCCGGCGCTCCGTACGGTCCATCAACGCGCAACTTCGGCATCTTTTGACCGTTCTGAAGGGCTACTTCGTACATTCCCAATGGGTCGAGGCCTTCTAGATCTCTTGCCTGCGCTGGCCCGCATCCCAGCGCGTCTCCAAGGGCACGGGTAAAGTCGCCGATCTGACGGACGTGAACACTGATATAAGGGTCGAATGGGCACGACGTGATGGTAAAAGGGTGCCACTGGTTACTGGACACTTCAGGTACTTGAATAAAGAGCCATTGGCCAGCTTTATACTTCATGCTTGGTTTGCGGAATTGGATTTCCATGGCGTCTTCTAAGGGTCAGCATGTACTTTCTCCTATTGCAGGAAATGTAAGCTAAACTTACCATAAGGATGGCGGATCACTTTAGTGATCACGGTATCACGCCTTGCTCGGATCTCTCGATACAGCCTTTCACAAAAGTACAGCGCTCCCCCAACTAGCTCCCATCTCCAGCCCTCATATCCCAAGCAATGGTTCCAAAACTTCTTGCCTGCAAACGGTGAAATGGGGTCCGTCGTGTCACGAACAAAGCAGCCGGTGGCGTGAGTGTAAAGAGCCAAGTAAAATGGGACGAAAAGGTGGTGCGTATACCAGAAGGTTTCGAAAGATTGCTGTCGGATTCGCTGGTGAGCGGTTGTGTACATCAGCATCATGCACAGTAGCATGACATGGCCGGTTATACCTCCTGCCTCTGTGAAATGAATCCGAACTGCTGTAGTAGGGCGAAGATGGTCTTTCTCGACATTATAGAAACTAACATCTGTCAGCATATGAGTACCCTCTACTCTCGAGTCTAACTTACTTGACGTAGTGAGCTGCAGTGTGAATAATGGTAAATATCAAGAGAGAATACGCAACTTGGCGATGAAACCATATTGCCTCATCTAAAGGCAGCCAACGCAGTCGCGGTCTCACAGTCTTGAGCAGATTTCTGCACATGGGAAGAAGAAGTACAGCGGCATCGAAGCTCAAGACTAAGCCTGCTCCCCTGGAGATCCAGACTGAGAACTTCAACGTGTTCAGGGCGTCAAGTTTGTGGTTTGTCGCCTGCACGTACCTATGATCTGTGAGTATTGTCCCAATTGTATCTTGAAGGCAGGAGACCTACCATCCAACTGCGAAAAGCACAATATGCAAGCCCCAGAACAACGCATAGAACCAGATTTTGGACCCGCTAAAGTGGGACTTCCAGGCAGTTGTCATTGTTGATGTGAGATGCTAGACAGAGAGGAAAGTAGGTGTCTTTCCTGTCAGCAGACAAGTCATCGACAAGCGATGCTTCCTTGATATGATCAGATACGACTCCGATAGATCTTAATGAATATGCTAGATGCTTTCGAGTCTTTTCTTCACGGAAACTTGCATTTCTGGATAACTCCATAAGCCAGGTGCCTTGTTGATTACAGCTGCAACAACAAAGCAGCCAATGACCTATCCACACAGAACGACAAGGAGTGTGATCAGTTCGAGTTCCTTAGAATCCTGGAGATACCGAAAACCTCCGAGTATTTTTAGTACATCAAAAGAGCCGGTAATGAGCTGTGTGTACTCTCAGACCCTGGTGCCGAAGATCTATGCTCAGAAAAGAGAGCCTGTTCTCTCAACTGCCGGGCTGAAATCTTCAACGTGCGGAGAGACCAATCAAGCAAGAAAGCTCGGGACCATTTAGGGGCCAATCATTAGACCAAATGCGATCATCGTTATCGTGGTCGTACTCAGCATATGACGGTTTCTTGCGACCTCCGGTGTGGGGTACAGCGGTGAACGTTGTCGGGCAGATGTCAGGTTTCCCAGAGATATGGTTTTGGTTGCAAAAGAAGAGTGGAAAGCGCCTTGTCGAGGAAACGTGTTGCTATATTTACGCAATCCCTGCTCAGGGCCTTAGCCTAAGCGACGCTAGAGCAGCCTGCAGGAAGCGGATGAGCCGGTAGAGTAGCGTAGTCTCGTTCACCACACCTCTCTCATTCATTTGTAGGTTAAATGTGTTGGCAGAGAGCGTTTAGTCTCACCATTGCATGGTGCGCTAAAGGTCGCCCATGAGCTTTCGAGCCGTGTCCAAGGTTTTGCACAGTGATTGATCATACTTATGCTCGTATTTTCTGGTCAGGAACATCGAATGGCAAGCGTCACACTGTCTATCATGGGGTTTGACAGCTGTGGGCCCATCATCATTCCGTGATTATTGGTGAATCGGTTGGGGCCGTGACTGGGCCCGAAGAGCCGGATGGCTTGGTGGCTTTTCATTACCACTTTGTCTATCTTCTCAAATCTTGATATCTACCTCAGGACGAACCATGTGGCGCCAGGATGTTCTATTATCTTCGAAGCTCGGTTCGTTCAGCAACTGTTCAGGCTACTTTCCATGTCTCGTGGGAATTTGCTTTCTGAGAGGGTGGAGCCGTGGAGTCGGAAGTCGCCTTCACCCTATGAGAAGCGTTATGCAAGCGCGCTTCCCGTCACACATGGCCCGAGCGACCATAGAAAAGACAGATTACCTAGTGGTGGCTGTAGATACACTGGCTGGGAAAGAAGATAGATTCATGATGCTGCCAAAAATAAGGTCTTCCTGCTGGCCAAGACAGATATCATCCAAGTACTAGACCAAAATAGAATTCACCTCCGAGGTGAGCTCTGGGCCATGAATTGATGGGAAAAGTGCATTGAAGGAATCAGCATGTCAGTCGGAAGGTGTTCTAAGGCCGCTTGGCGCTGCACGGTTGATAAGTTCCATCACACAGCTCCGTGATAACGATTGCACATATTTAGACTCAGACCATGTGAGTAACCCACATTATTAGCCTGCCATGGAAGTCTACTGTAAAGAGATCAGTGAGTGACTCACGACAACCATTTTCAGTTGCCTTGCCATGGAAACCCTCATATCTGTGGGCAACATCCATAACGAGGAGCCATCAACGGACGGCGCTTGTACTGAATGCAGAAAAGCGACGTTCGGTGCGTAGATTTTGTGTAGCCTGGCTAGGCGCCTTCCAGGGGCCACGCAAAAAGGAACTGACAGGCCATCCAGCCACTTAACTTCCCCGCTTTCTCGGTCTTCACAAGAAGGCGCTTGCTCCACAGGAACCTCGAGGTGGTTCAATCAGAGGTGAAGAAAAAGATACTGGTACAGATGCATCAGCCGCTAAAGTGTGTTTCCGAAAACCCTCTGCATCGGCATCTCCACCGTCACGTTCCTCGGGCGTTCAAGACTCGCTGGAGGCGACCATCTAGCCAGATTCTCGCCGCTCAGTGGCTATCGACTGCATCCGGTAGCGCCCAACCGGGGCTTTTCAAAGTCACTCGATCCTGAGTCGGTCGCATGGGCCACGGCTAGTCCAACCTGAGCACCCAATCAGGAGTACAGAGAGCTGCGCTTCTGTGAAGAAGCAGGGCGGGGGGTCGGTGAATTTCAGTGGCTCAAGGTTCTCAATTGGTCTGGCAAAAAGAGCGGTTGCTAAGACAGATGCATTTATGGCGTTCGGTCATCAACGATAGGTGGCAGACGGCAAGATGGGAAGTGGTTTGGCTCGGTTGGGATGGATTTCCCGAGTTGAAGAAGAAAGAAGCCGGTCAGGTGGTGTGTACTTCTTTGCCGCTGGGAATTACTATGAATGGATGTATTGTCCCGCCGCTCTCTCCCTACTCCATCTTCACCACTTCCTCAATCTCACTGATGTCAAGGGATCGGCCTTTCCGAGGCATGACCTGATCTTCTCGAGGCTGAACCTACTGAGGTGATGTGATCTGGTGATACGAGGTTGATCTGATCTTGACATCCACATCTCAAACGCACGGTCACCGACATTTGAACGCTTCATCTGCCATGCGATCAAGAAGAAATTACACTTTTGCTATTATTACCCTGTGGACCTATCGTTGACCCTGTGATGGACTGATATCTACCATACCCCCTCAAGCCAACAGCACGTTGGTGATAAAACACCAAGAGAACCATCATCACCCGAATATAGACACTTTCGCAGGACGAAAGGCAGCACTGTCCACACTTTTTTTGCATCCAACACCTCGCCTGTCATGGGAAGACTTATCAAGAACCACTGGGCTCGTTTGATCGTCCTCACTGCAGCATCATGTACGTGTACCACCTCGCCTTGGTTATCAATTCTGATCGCTAACATGTTATGCTCATTGTCAGTTCAAATAGGAAGCGCAATCGAGGGCTTCATCTGGCCAAAAGTCTTCTGGGACTTCATGACACAAAATTTAAACGGCGCGGTCACACCGATTCCGATATTACAAATCCTCAATTTGCTTATGGGTTTGATCGGAATTGCGTGGGAATGGCCTCTGAAATATGTCGCGGGCTCGACACCGCACCGTAGCATCGAGTTTCGATTGATCCTCTATCCTCTCAGTGCTCTTCTCGCAATGCTCCTCTACCAAGGGACGGACCCTGCGATATACTACCTCATTGGCATTGGGGTTTACTTCTGGGCTTATAGTGAAGGAGAGGTATGGGTTACAGTCGCATCGACTGTGTGACAAATGAGCTGACCAGAGTACAGGTGGTATGTCCTGAACCTTGGACCCTGCCTAAGCGAAGCGAGTACAGAGTATAATGTGACGTTGGCTCGCTTTTTTGCCCTCGATGAACGACTTATGACTACGGATTTTACGACAGCGATATCTCCTATACCCTTTTACATCTGATGGCGTTTGCAAGCGGAAGACGGGGAGGCAGTCCAATGACTTTTCTCACCTATTGTGCTGAAGTGATCAGCACATACATTCATATTGGATAAGTGACCTGTGCTCGGAAGAGCAATTGTAATATTTGTGTCATGTCTTGTGTACATTTCCAACATATACCTCGCATACATAATCTAAAGATCATTAGAGACTATAATGCACACCCGGATCCTGAGTATTGCTTGCGAGAAACTAACACCTACTACCTTTGAACCCTGCACACAAAGAAAGTGAGAAGAATCTTGAATGCCTGTATCCTCAGGCATCAGCTACACATGACAGGCTAGTGGCTATCCATTATTACTCCATTGGGATTAGTCGTTCCTGGCATTCGAAGTGGATAACGGATCCATAGGCGACGCTTGAGGCACCATGACTCCATCTCATTCATTTGTGAGACTTGACAGGCAAACCACGCCACAGCATTTTTCTGCCATTGAGATGAGCTTATTGGATGGGACATGAGCCCGCGAACCTAGCTAACCAAATAACCAGATCACTTGTAGACATAAAACCTCCCTCTACTGATTTCCTGCAAGAACAGCACAGCATCCCATCGCGCTCTACCTCGGTCGCAGCGAATGCAATGTCGCCTCTGCTCCTCACGAAGCCTCTCAAGGAAGAACCTGGCCTCATCAGGGAGAGCGAGGAAGTGCCCGTGAACAAGAAGACCAGCTTCAACGGGAAGTTGAACCAGTACTTTCACACCGCGAAGAATATCGCCACCGGACCGACCATCACGACCACAACCAAGCACAGAGACAACAATGCCTCCGTATCCGAGCAAGACATCGCGCCTATCAGCTTCAAACGCAAGCCATCATCCTCGCAGCAGCCACTCTCTTCAAAAGAGATAGACGAACTGAACACTTGCTCCTCCTCCTCCTCCTCCTCCTCCAAGCGCCGACGCACGACGACCACCATGCATCGAACCCTACCCTCGGCCACACGCGCAGCAGCAACAAGAACAACAACACGGATAACTCGCTCCCTCACCCGCTCACGCACCACTTCATCCTCCCCATTCTCCACAGCCTCATTCTCACCCTCACAATCCACAACCCCGCACCCCGAACCCCAACTTCAAACAACCACCACCACCACGACGAAACCCCCTCGCACCCGTACCCGCAAGTCCCCCACCCCACAAAACACCCCCAGCCTCCTCCGCGATACTATCCCGCCAAACCTCGACCTCCTCCTCGTGGGCGTAAACCCAGGCCTCCTCACGGGAATCACAGGCCACGCCTACGCGCATCCATCCAACCTCTTCTGGAAACTTTTACACTGGTCGGGCATCACGGCGATCCGGCACCCGCCATCAGACACGTACGCGCTGCCGGAGCTGTACAACATTGGGAACACGAATATCGTGGAGCGGCCGACGCGGGACGCCAGCATGCTCAGCCGTGCGGAGATGGACGCGGGGGTGCCCGTGCTAGAAGCCAAAGTGGCGGCGCAGCGGCCGGCGGTGGTGTGTCTGGTCGGGAAGAGTATCTGGGAGGCGGTGTGGCGCGTCAAGACGGGGCGGAATATCCGGAAGGAGGAATTCCGGTATGGGTGGCAGGATGAGGAGATGAATATGGGGGTATCTACGAAAGACGGGGGATGGCCGGGGGCGAGGGTGTTTGTGGCTACTACGACGAGTGGGCTGGCGGCGGGGATGTCGGTAGCAGAAAAGCAGGCCGTTTGGAATGAGTTGGGGGACTGGGTGAAGAGGCGGCGGAGGGAGAGGGAGATGGGGGAGAAGCAGCAGCAGCAGTCGCTTCCACAGGAGCAGATAGAGAGTGCTGCTCAGGAAGATATACCCGGTCAGGATCCATGATAGACTTTATACAGAGCCCACTTATATATGACCCCGTTAGCAAAAGATAATCTACTGATATTCACCTGAACAAGCACAAATATTCCAGTTCTGATATGGGTATTTAGATTCTCATTTATCACATCAGTAGACAGACCACAGATAATTCGTCCACCGATTGCACCTCATTCATAAAACTCCACGTTTCAAACACCCCAAATACCAGGTTTAAGAACATATCATCCGCTAGAAACACATGGGCTCGTTAAGAGAAACAAGAACATAAATTAAAATGCCCTGAACTTCCGAAGGATCAGGGATCATCAGCTAGCCAGCCAGCCAGCCAGCCAGCAGTAGCACATCAGCTCATTACAAAAGCATAAGCCATCTATCGAAGAGCAGGGCCGTTACGGAAGTTGGTGTCATCCTGGCGCTCACGGGACTGATAGATCACACAAGCGAAGTCAGCAACCTGCTTTTTGCTTTCCGCTGAAATTGTCCACAAGATCTCATCCGATCTTATCTGACTTGATTTCGAGACTATGGAGTGAGCAGGGCAGTGGAGAACCTACCTGAGTAGCCTGGAATTCACCGTTCTCGAGGATCTTGATCAGGCACTCGTCCTCGTTATCGGTGCCAAACTCGTTCTGGAGGCTGGACTTGCTGGCGTTGTCGAGAACACCCTGGGCGCCGTGCCTGTACAGATGGACAAAGGTGGTTAATGAACCTCGTTCGAGAGGACTAGATGAGAAGGCAGAGAGAGAGAAGCTTACTTGTGAGTGACAAAGATCTTGAAGCCGTCAACGACGTCGGACAGGGGAATGGAGCGGTCCTTGCGCCACTTGTTCACAATGTCGTTACTGTCGACGAAGATAACGAAGTCGTCAGATGCTCCCTTGTAGAACATCTTGGAGTTTTCACCAACGGCGCGAGGCATTTTGATGGTTGTAGGGGTGGTAATAGGGGATCAATTGAGTGATTTGAAAGGGTACTTCTGTCAGATGAATCCTCGTAGTATGCAGATTTGATGTCTTGATGCTGGAGAAAAATGAGAAGAAGGTAGGATGGGAGAAAGTGAGATTAAAGTAGTTGAGGTGAAGTAGAAAGAGTTGGAGGAATGGAGGGGCAGTTGGCTGGATGACGTCACTAGGATGTTACCCGAAACGGGTCATCAACGAAGAAGTAGCGGCAATCAGGCAAATGCTCGCATGGATGAGACAGTAGTTGTCAATTGATGATGCTGGAGATATGGTCGATGCTTAAAATCTAGCTAAGACAAATTCTGGTCTCATCTTGGAAACAAAAGACCCTCAATAATACATCCCAGCGTGATCAAAACATGCCATCGTGAGCTGAAATGAAACCCGACGTCATCGGTGCTTTCCATGCTACGTCGACTGATCCGCCCAACAGCACCAGTATTTTCCCTCCTTGTGTGTTTAGTGGAGAAGTCATTAGGGCTCATTAGGTGATCAGAATTCCTCATCACTAACTAGCATTATCATCATCATTCTCACCACTATTCTCGTACCACACTTCAGTTGCCGAGCAATTGGGTCGCTTTACGGTGACAAACGCTGCTGATTGTCCCCACCTTCCGCCAAGTCGCCCATCAACGCCTGTGTCGATTTTCCCCACACTCTCGAACCCTCAAGAAACCGCAAGAATGAAGTCCAGCCTTCGTTAGTACTGGTTCACCCCTGAGATGCATACTTATGCACAAGTTGTCCTTTTGCTCCTAGTAGAGAGGTGCCCCTGGGAATCAGTTGCATCATTGTCATCATGAAGCTCCACTCCCCACTCTCTTGCGTTCATTCTTTTTTGGTTTCCTCGTCGACATGGAATTCAGCATCCTGCGTATTGTGGATGGCTTCATGGTTGAGATTTCCGGAGTCTTCTGAGCCGTCTCCTTCTTAGTCAACAAGGAGTCGGGCGAAGGCGTTGATTTTGGTGTGCCTGTCATTTTGAATGTCCGGGCTCGCCTGATCGTTTCCTTGCTATCGCTTGAAGGACAAGGTCCCTTCTGGTCATTAGGTTCTGGCCTGATTGCTTTCGGTGTCTGAATCACATTACTCCCATTGCTCTTCTCAAGTTTCCTGTAATCACTTTTCAAGGGACGAATCTCTGTTTTGACCGAGGCAGCTGCCGCTCTTGTTGCCTTGACGTTCACGAAGCTAGCACGTCGCCTAAGAATTTGTTTCCGGTTGATATTCCTTCTCATGATTGAGCCTGGTCGGAAAAGAAGATCTCCCATTGCTAAAGTCATGCCAGGATATGGAAGCGCATCCCGCGTATAGACTGCCGAAATTGCACGCTCCAAGCGAATCCGGTCTTGTCTTCTAGCAATGATAGGTGTTACAATGTCGTCTGGGTGCTCCTTGAAACGCTCGCTCTCGCCATTCTGTGGATTATGTTCCTCTAGGAGATAAGGGCAATGTGTCCTCTTGATGACTATGATAGGGTATTCAGGTGGCGGTCGGGATGCACTTAATGCTTGCATAGATGGCCGGCGTGCCAAAGGAAGCTCCGTGCTACTTAACGGAACCAAGTCCAGTGATATGAATGCGTACCGTCGTGATCTTTCCAAGATGTCCCTCTGTCCTTTGGTAGACAATGCCGCACACTTGAGCGTCTCTGTTGTCCATTTCTTCTCCTCGGTCGCAGACGATGCGCTGAGTAGTAGCTCATATCTTTTGTTAGAGTCCTGAAATACTAGCTTCCAGGAGAAAACGCATTCACAGCAGATGTCTATTCAATTATTAGTCCATGAATAGTGCTTGGGAAGAAGTTCTATTACCTTCGCCAGTATGCGGGGTGTCAATTTTCAGATCTGGGATATGAAGGCACATCAGCGCTCGGAGCCTTCGATTGTCGTCATTCATGTTAGCGAAAAGAATATGGCTGCTGAACAGAACGCAGACCATGAAACAGCCGACGATCTCCGTGGGTGAGGAATATGTAACATGTAAGACACCGCATAGGATCAGCGGTCCGAGCTGCTTGTAAAGATCAAGGGTTTTGTTCTAGAATCCAATCACACTCTTAGTAGCTGGAGGAGATAAAGATTGACACTGAGAACATACGCCCTCTGGAAAGTCCAGCAAATTCTGTAGTTCCCTCGTCTTCAGGACTAATATTCTGTTGATCGGATTGTTGTTGACTTGGTTGACTTCTTGCACAACCCGTCGAACGCTTTCGAGGATTTGTCGAATCCCATCGTGGGCGGATGGATCATCTTGAATGTGCGTCCAACGTAGTAACTCCTCCAGTAGCAGTGGATACTTGCACAAGCGTTGGACCGGCTATCAACTTGTGAATATATATATATATGATACTTTGCGTAGGTGAACGACTCATACCTTAATGAGAAGATCATCCAGGGCCATTGACCTATGTTCCTCATGTGCCTGTCTGTCGATAGAAGCCACGGATTTTGATAGTGCCTCGATACCTAGATCGAAGATTCGCCAATTCGGAACAGACGAACGAAGCAATTCGACATCGAAACTGAGCAAACCATAGCTACTACAGAAGAGCTTGTAGGTCGAGAAGTTTCTCGACTATGGACGCGAGGGCCATCAGCGAAGTAACCAAAAGATTGGGGTGATGTCTTTACCAATTTTCCGACCGCTTGCGCAACCTCTAGAGCCTCCCTTGTCTCCGCAGCGAGAGCTCTAAGACGTGAGTTTACCGATGCTTTAAAACTGCGCGACCTCAAGGACTTCGAGTGGAGTGCCTTGAATCCCAGTTCGAGAGCGCTAAGATGCTTATGAGTTGGCTGAGGCACTAGGTTGTCAAACTCGGCTCCAGCAAGATTAGAGATCGGTGTCAGCTTGCGAAGTCGGGCCAGGAAATCTTCGTGTATATCTCGAAGCTGCTGGACATTATAGTAGATCTCAGGTCGCACGGAGAAAATGAACAGTGCCTGCAAGTTGTCAGGGCCAGCCCTCGGGAATGGGGATGTAGGTTCTGGGGAGTGAATGGCATACATCGGCAAGTGCTTTCAACCCGAAAACATAATCGCACTCTGTAGTTACCAGTTCTCGCAGGACACGACGCCTCTTGATTGCTCTATTTTGAGCGTCTTCGTCGATAGTAGAACTCAAGGCTGGTCTTATGCTCTCTAGCGATTCACGAAGGTCTGACTTGATGCTCTGATTTGTGGTACTCTGCGTGGTGCCTCTCGAACGCACAACACTTTGACTAGCAATGCTGATTGTTGTTGTCTTGACTGTCTCGAGATGTGAGGAATGATTCGACCAAGACTCCCATTTCTTTTCTTGAGCTTCGTGGGTCAGAGAGAGTTTAGGACCGGTGTCAGAGTCCGCTTGAGGAATCTCCATCCAGCCTTCGACGTATCTCTGAGGATCAGAAGGAGGAAAGCCTCTCCGGGATCGTAGACTATTTATCCATCGCTTGAATACCTTCACCGGGTCAGAGCTTGCTGGAACGGGGGTATTGCCATTATTGGATTTTTTTTCGAGTCCTGACGTCTCCAGGACAAGCAGTGGGGTCTCAACGATGTCCTTGGATTCTTCCATGAGGAACAGACGCGCGGACAGATTCCATACAACTTGACCGCTATGACTCAATCGCGTAGCAAGAGAAGCTGACTGATATCTGCTGAAAATCGATGACACTGTCAGCCATCAAATCAGAAGGAAACCACGACCAACACAGCACATGGTGAGAAAGTGCGGTGGCATATTTCTCAGTCCTCCAAAATACTTCTTCTCAGTGACACGCAAATTCTTAAAGCGGGTCTAGAGCACAACCATCGAGCGGCACTGCCTTGGAGTGTATACTCGAAGCGTGTACACCTGATCTGTGCTCCGCCATTATTGCATCTGATCGTGCATCAATGTCACACTGGTTACTAGAAGCTCTGCACAGTGCAAGCACAAAGAAGCCTGCTATGACTGCAGATGTCATTTCATTGGATCAAGTTTGTCTGAGCAACATGCGCAGATGTAATGTGCATCATAAATAGTACATGGCTGCAGGCTGCACATGTAGTAATTTACTCCGTATGTTGTTGGCTTTAGCGAGAGGGGAAACTCCCCCAGAGTTCCAGCCGCGGCCAGACCCACCGCCGTCATCCTCCCGAGTCCCGACAGTTCCATTCTTGCGTCGCAACATTCCGATAATCACTCATCGTTTCCCCTCAGATCAGCATGGGAATATCCATGGATACCAACAGTAACATTCATGCTCCTACAGTCGCCTCCGGGCCTACGTCCGGAGAGGCTCCTTCTCGCGACTTGTCCAAGCTCGGTGTCGTCGATCTCATGCAAGAAAAAGAACGCATCGAAGAGGAACTCTCGGCTCTCAGCAGCGTCCTCAGCTCTGTAAGGGCTATAGAATCCAAGCTCTACTCCGTATACTCTACGAATACTCACTAATACTCTATGTATTATGCAGCATGGAGTTCATATGAATACCTCGTTGACGACGTTCGATGGCTACCCTCGCGATGATATCGACGTCGCCCAAAGTCAGTCACTCTTCGCCGTGCCTACAATGTTACTGCTAAGATTCGGATAGTACGTACCACCCGAGCGCGCATCATCCGACTACGAACCGATCACAAAGAAGTCATGTCACTTCTCGAAAAGGGTATACATGATCACTTCGCAAGCTTGCAGCGGGCGCAGACTACTGCGCCGTCTGACGGCAGTGCCAACAATACACAAACTGGGCAGGCCAGTGCGACCAGCAATGGCGATTCAAGATCCGAAGCTGCCGGGGTCCCTTTTGCGAAAGTCAATAGTGTTGTGGCTGGAAGCCCCGCAGACCAAGCAGGACTGAAGGCCGGTGATACTGTGAGGAGCTTTGGCAGCGTAAACTGGTTGAACCATGAACGTCTCTCAAAGGTGGCCCAGGTTGTCCAGCAGAACGAGGGGGTGTGTCTTTCTTCCTGCTACTCTTGTCTTGATGGCTTCTCTGACTGATTTGTGCTAGCGTGCTGTGACCGTTGCCGTCGCGCGTAAGGATCCAAATTCGATCCGTAACCTTGAGCTCAGCCTGGAGCTCACTCCTCGCCGTGACTGGGGTGGTCGGGGTCTATTAGGCTGCCATCTGGTTCCTCTGTGACGAGACGGGTGGCTTTCATTTGATATGTGGTATGTTTTTATGACTATTTCCCTTATTTTAGGCACGTCCAAAGGAGCATCTGAAGAGGCGTTTGAGATGTCTTTTTAAAGAAGACAATGGATTATAATGAAACATTTAAGTGCAGCTGTCCTTGACATTCTTGTGGAAACTGTGAACTACGGGGACTTAGCAGTTGTTTTTTTGAAGGTGCGTACATTGATACTCTGTATGCAGACACTGGCAGGGAGGCTCGTCCGTGTCAATAAACCGGTATTGGATAGACAATTAGGCAAATCGGCAATCGGTCGTTGGCGTAGAAATGGAAATCGAGAGAACGGCGGGGCATTGCGGCCTGAGGCAGGTAAGCCAGGCACGTGAGGGGAGGCTTTGGGTGACCGACTCGCGGCAAAAATTCCATCACTGGTAGAAAGAAACCATCCCACCCACTCTTCTTGTTCCTCCTCCACTTCCGTTCTCTTGAACATCTTTTCCATCTCCCTCCTTCCCCCCATCAGCTGTCGCACCTACGTGACGACGTCTCCTCGATTTTCTCCCACCCTTTTGCTTTGACTACTTTAAAATCCTCACACATCCTTCACCATGGCTGCTCAAGTACCAACTTTCAAGCTCGTCCTTGTCGGTGATGGTGGTACCGGAAAGGCAAGTATTGATTCAAGAGCCCCTCCTGATTTTCTCCGGCCTGTCTGGATATGATATGTCGAATTCTGTCTGCCCTTTTTGTCGACTACAGATAGCACAGCTGCGCTGCGGTGCCCTGTTTACCATCGTGTTTGGATAGACCTCAGTCACCGGGAGAAAAACTTGATTATCTTTCAGCCCGACAATGCGAGGCGTCAATAGCTAACCTCCAAGAATCTCTACAGACCACCTTCGTCAAGCGCCACTTGACTGGCGAGTTCGAGAAGAAGTACATCGCGACTCTCGGTGTCGAAGTGCACCCTCTCAACTTCCACACCGTATGCCCCGCCAGCCAACCCCGCTTTGACCGGCCCTCGCCGTCTTTGTCCGGCATCTAAGACTAACCTCTATCAACAGAACCTGGGACACATCCAGTTCGACGTATGGGACACTGCTGGACAGGAGAAGTTCGGTGGTCTTCGCGACGGTTACTACATCAACGGACAGTGCGGTATCATCATGTTCGATGTTACCTCCCGTATCACCTACAAGAACGTCCCCAACTGGCACCGTAAGTGCATCCGTTTACTGCGCCACACATTTCCAACCTCTCGACTGACCCGATTTAGGTGATCTTGTCCGTGTCTGCGAGGGTATCCCCATCGTTCTCTGCGGTAACAAGGTCGATGTCAAGGAGCGCAAGGTCAAGGCCAAGACCATCACCTTCCACCGCAAGAAGAACCTCCAGTACTACGACATCTCCGCCAAGTCCAACTACAACTTCGAGAAGCCTTTCCTCTGGCTCGCCCGCAAGTTGGTCGGCAACCCCCAGCTGGTGAGTTTCTTCCGATCGCGTTCACTTTTCTGGGCACCAGACTGATGATCACCACCAGGAATTCGTCGCCGCTCCCGCCCTCGCTCCCCCCGAGGTCGCTGTCAACCAGGAGCTCATGGACCAGTACCAGAAGGAAATGCAGGAGGCCTCTGCCATGCCCCTTCCCGACGAGGAGGACGCCGATTTGTAAGCGTGCGGTCTATGACGATGCTGCCGGGGCTCCCCCTGGGAAATGTCATCGCATGGCTATCGTACTCGCTCCCCCGCCCCCACCTGGGGTGCGGTGCGGCACGGTTTGCAATATCTGGGAATCACGAATACCACGATCGAGAAGCAGTCAGGAGGCGGAGCAAAATTGGGCCGCGAGGAAGACGGGTCGGAGCATGATTATGCATTTGCAATATTTACCACTAGTAGTCTAGACTCCTTATTATCTCTCAACACAACTGTTCAAGTTTCTCTTTGCCACAGATGCCGGGTTTGAAGCAGCCACCAACAATACCAATTAAATAAGGGAATAAGTCGCATATAAGAGGCACAAAAGTTTGATCGAAGTTATCTTAGTGGGTTTCGGACGGTGTGATAGTCTTGAACGAACAAATCAATAAATATCCACCACCTTGAGAACATTGCCGAGGGTGTCTTGTACTCTTGTCTCCAGCATTGAGGATATATACGCTTGCCCCAGCATGCATAATTAGTACTTTGTAATCTTCATTGGTCTAGTAAGCAAAACCTAATTCAGCACCGCCATTCATCATCTCGCTTCAGCACAACACCGTCCATCTCCCCGCCCGCACAGCGTCCAACCCGCCGCCCTGACCGAACTTAATAGCCGAAAGCGACAAGTTTCCAACCAACATTCGCAGACACTTGGGGACCGGGGAGAATAAATCCAAAGGTGACGTCACCGGCAACTAAGAGGCTGGAGTGGAGTTGGGTTGGGATGAGATTGAGACCCAACGACTGCACCGCAATAACCAGCCACCCATGTACAAAATCCCCGGCTTAGTAGTCCGTGTCAAGCCCACCGCAAAGAAGAAAAGATTGGGTGTCAGTTACTCTGTAGTAGTCAGTTTAGTCGAAATCAATTGACATTGAAATGATGAGTCTGATGTTTGACTGATGACCCCTCCCCTCCCCCTCCCCCTCCCCCTCCTTCTTATCCCGCGTTCAGGCCCATTGAAGTTACCCTAAAATATACTGCCAGTCTACTGTGCATTGGGGAAGTATGTTGTTTGCTAAGTTGCTTGCTTCCACAGCACAACAGAGAGGATCAACTTATCCTCTCCTCTAACTTACTAACCAAAGTTTAGTAAATACGTAAATAAACAACCACATCACAATTACATTACTCGACAATCAATACTCAACACTGTCTTAGAGTTCCAAGCAACACTGCAACCTGCCTCCACCACCCGGACCCCCGCAAAAAGGCAGACAAAACACTGACATCCACCTACCCCTCCCTCCACGAACCAAAACCACATGCTTCGATACAAGAGTACATGAGTTACCAGACACAGTGCCAACGGAGCACAGCCCACCGTACAAAGAATCAAACAACCACCCACCATTATCAAAATTGCCCACGCAAGACGACCTTAAACTAAGCATAAAAGCCTCTCAAGCGACAGACATAAACGACGCGCGCCAAGAAGAACAAAACCAAAAGGAAATGACAAGGATGGGATTCGAACCCATGCTCTTTCGAACTAGTGGTTTCCTGTAGGATTCCTAAAACTAGCGCCTTAGACCACTCGGCCACCTTGCCTTTGCATTAAAAATCTTGGCGACTGTATGAAACTATGTGGTAAAAGGAAACAGATATGTTTGGCCTGGGAATGGGGATCTGGGAGTATTTTGACGGTGGGTGTAGGTGTGGTCTTTCAAGGGTCCGGGAGAAGGGGTGCGTAGATAGGACAGGCGATCAGTTGTTGATGTTGCTTAGAATTGAGAGGAGGACTGCATGGGGTGCTGGGTCAGCGGTGCTTCATGTTGTTGCAAATCTATATCAAGGGGCTGCCAGAGGTCTTCATAGAATTACACTATCTACGCTAATCAGCAGGACATAGCAGAGAACAATCTCATACTTGGAATATAACGTTAGGAAGCCATATTAATCAAAGAATCGAGGCTACAAGCCAGCGTGCATCGCCCTACCACGCTAGGTATGGCCGGTATGCACGGCCTCGATTCATCTAAAACACCAACCTGAACGCACCGCTTTCTAGATTCGACTTTCCAACCCGGGTATATGGAACCATGTCATCAGCAGAGCGCATTGCAAAATTAGAAACATGCTGCAAGCAACACGAAAATGTGAAAAGCATCAAGAAAGCCAGGGTATCTTTGTGGTACCGATTTGCGCCTGAGGATTTGCCAACGCCTGCAATCATGACTGGATGAAAAGACGGTCTCGCCTCCATCAATGAATATTCTGAAGGAGATCGATTAGCACAAGCTCTCAACACGGGAACACACTCATCAACTTACGAAGAGATGGCGCAGCTGTCGGGTATCCAGTCTGGAAACATTCTTCGAGGCTTTCTCATCCAAAGCTCCCTCGACAAGCTCCCGCTTCTGATCCTGTAGCTCGAGAATCCGATCCTCAACCGTGCCCTTCACAACAATGCGGTGGATCTGCACCGGACGGACCTGACCAATACGATGGGCACGGTCAACAGCCTGTTCCTCCACGTAAGGGTTCCAAAAAGGATCAAAGATGATCACTTGGGAAGCAGCGACAAGGTTCAGCCCCGAGTTGCCGGCTTTGAGAGATACCAGCATGATCTTGCAGTCAGGGTTGTCGGTGAATTCCAACACAGAGGCGTTTCTCTCCGCGGGTTTCATACTGCCGTCGTAACGCCGGTAGTCCCACCCCTCTCGCCGAATTGGAATCTCGAGCAGGTCGAGCAGGGATGTGAACTGACTGAAGATAATGGTTTTCTCGCTGCTGTCATTGCTGTTGATGCCTTTGAGAATTTCCATAGATTTTTCGATTTTAGCGCTCGGCACCCAGGTCTTCTCAAGGCGACGCAGATACCTGCGTTTTGCCTTCTGATTCTTCTGGGCATCTTTGCGAAGCTCTGCAAGAGACTTCTTTATCTTCTGGGGCTTTTTACCTTTGGCCTTGCGACTCCTCGAGCTGCCGTACTCCTCATCGTCATCAGCGACGAAGCGAGACAGGCTGTCATCATCACTATCGTCGTCACTGTCATCCTCGTTTGCCGCTTCATTGGTCGGTGCTGGGACATCCTCATCTGCCTCAGTCGAATCGGGACAATGCACCTTCCTGAAGGAGATGTGATCGGTGATTTTCTTGGGATCAATTCTAGCGCGGCAGTTGGGGCATTTGATCTCAAGTGCGCCCTCGACTCCATTCCTGACTGCAGTTGCAGGGTCTGAAAGATTCGAGAAACATTCCGTACAAGTTCCATGACCGCATGGGAAAAAGATGACGGGGTTTTCGACGGCGTCAATACAGATGGGGCATTCGAGGTCATCATTGTTCTTCAGACGTGTAACAACCTCATCGCTCAGAGCTTTGGCATTCGCTACAAGGTCCAGCTCTTCTGAGGTCACAGGACTTTCTTTGTTAAAGTCTTTGATCAGATGCGGATGACAACATGCCTGTCGAAGCCGAAGGAGCAACACAAGGATACTTGAGTAATTACGCCCCATGGTACCCTCCTCGATGTATTTGTTGACCTGGCGCTGAGTGCGGGTTTCAAGAGCATTGTAAAACTCTTGCTCTTCCTCGCTGAAGACAGCATGCACCCTCTCCGAGACCTTGGGAGGTAGCTGAAGGATTGGCTTGCCGTCGATCTTGGAAGTCTTGGTTCGCCGTAGAAGCACCGCTTTGAGCAGAACTTGTAGAGCCTGCATTGTCTTCTCGCGGCCAGCAGGACTACCCTTGAGGGGAAGTGTGAAGGTCTAACCTCAGAGTCAATCACTGGTCATCAGCAAGTGGGACACACATATCAAACTTACACGCTGAAATTTCTGATGGTTACAATAAGGTGGAATCCGCAAGAATTGCAAAAGCGAGTGCAACTCATCCACTGAGTTCATCATCGGGGTACCGGTCATGCACCAACGATAAGTGGCAGTAAGGTTACAGCACGCCATGGCGGATTTTGTTTTCCGGTTCTTGATGCACTGTGCTTCGTCGATGATGACGCGGTACCACTTAGAAGTTGGACTTAGGCAGGGCAAATTCTTCAAAAGAGCCAGGCCCAGATCTGGCTCTCGCTTCTTGATCTCTTCGGCTTTTTCCAATTTCTTGAATTCGGCCGCCAGCGTACCGAAAGTCGTGAGAACCACATCGTAATCCTTTAGATTTCTGAAATTGGTAGTCTTCTTATCGCCATGCAGCACATGGACTGAGAGCTGATGCTTGCCAGATTTAAGACTTCTCTTAATTTCTCTCTTCCATTGCTGAACCAATGCAACAGGAGCAATAACCAGCGTTGACTTTCGCTCGGGGTCGGTAGAAGGTCTTGAAACCATGAGAGCAATGGCTTGTATGGTCTTCCCAAGACCCATATCATCGGCAAGAATTCCGCCTTTGTTCTCGCCTTCCTCCATGGACTTCATCCAAGATAATCCAAGCTTCTGATGTTCCAGAAGAGTGAACCTGAGAGCCTCGGGAGTTCCCTCACGGTTTTCCTTGGCGATTTCCGAGTCGGGTCTGATGGACTCTAACATTTTCACGATTTCCTCCTTGGTCTGCTTTGGATCCTCTCCATACCCGTAGAGATCGCTGAACACATACTGGGTTAGCACACTTCCATGGCAATCAAATAGGTATACTTGCTTGTAGTAATCAAGAGCAGAATCGTAGCCACCAGGACCCATGAGCGAGAAGTCCGAGGATCCTAGGAGCATCCTGCTTGCTTGAGATACGGCGCTTGACATGCTATCGAGCATACTGCTTCCGGCATGCAATCGTGCCATAGTGCTTGGCAAAACCCTGGGCCCATACTGAGACCCTGGCAGGCCCACTCCAGAACTGATCGGTTTTCCGTTGGCAAAGGTAGGAAAGGTGTTTCGGTCCGACCCAGTTGGGCCTAGCTTGCGCTGTGCCCAGGCTGCGGCAAGGCTCCTGCTTGGTGAAGACGGGGAACGCAAGATATTGGGCGTGAACTCATCACGGTCAATCTCTGCAATGTCGCTGTCATCACTGTCCGGGAGCGTGACGATTTTCGAATCTCTGTAGCCGTCATAGTGACGACCAGGTGGCAGACGGTTGGAAGGCTGAGAACCCATGGGAAACGTTCCTGGCATGACTGGGGCACGCTGCGCATTCGGGTTGAACCCACTAGCAGACGGAGCTGCGAAAGAGAAATTGGGAGCAGACGGGGGCGAGGGGCTCTGATTAGACGATGACTGCGGCGGATCACTGTCGGCTTGCAACGCGAGCTGGCGCGCGAATTCTGCGTCGCGACGTTCCATTTCCTTCATTTCTTTGAGCCATTGCTCTGCTCGTCTGTTCTCCTCTTGCAATGCACGGAATCCGTCGAGGCCTAGCATCCTCCGCAGTTCGTCATTGCCATCGCCCACATCTTCATCTGACACGACTGGAGAACTGATCACTGGAGAACTGGTAGTGCGGGTAACGTCAGGACTCAGACGGCGATGAATCCGTTTTCGCTGCGCCCGCCTAATTGGTGCCTCGAGGTCATCAGAGTCATCGTCCTCTTCAACATCTTCAGCCTCTGAGGATGTGGAAAATCGACGTTTGCGATTGGTCCGATTAGTAGGAGAGCGCGCGAAAGAGTGGGTAGAACGTCCAAATTTGTGTGCAGAAGACGTAGAGTTGTCCAGAGGCAAGGCGGGGACACTGTCATGAAATGTTCTGGGCGAATTGATGGTTGACGATGTCGACTGAGAGGTGGACGGAGATACATCGGCTGTCCCGCTGACAGGTTCCCCGCGTAGCTCCGCCAGTCGCGTCTGCAGACCCTGGATGACATCCAGAATCTCCTGTCTGTCTTCTTGAGCATCGGGACATTGCTCATCTAAGCTTTGCAGAATAACTTCTTGGAGCTCGATGTCCTCCAGTAGATCCCGGATCTCTGCTTCTTTGTTGCCCAAAACCATAGTGGCTGGTGGTGAGGCAAAGCCGAAAAAGCACACGCGCGGACAGGGCCGGTCGAGGCCACGACCGACCGGAGGCGACTGACTTGAAGCAGTGCAAGGAATACAACGACTGTCAGAGATATGAAATGTGCTTTAGCAGATACAGAAGTAGAAGACAAGTGGGTTTGCTGAATTGCAAGTTGAGAAATATGGATCGCGAGATCCGGAGGGGGAGGAGGTTCAATTAAGCAGTTGGGCTAAGGTAGTAAGTTAGTAGTGTATAACTGAAATGTTCTGCTAAGTTACAAGTCCCGTCCACTTGCCTGAATACAAGTGCCGCCACTTCTGTGAGGACAGCACGTGAGCACTCCCTGTGCGCTCCGGGACACACACTTGTCGCTCACTGAGCACGCACTGGCTGCACCGGTCGCTCCCGGATTGTTCTCGTCGCTCAACTGGATGATCCAGCAGCTGTTGCCATTCTGTGTACTCTTGCTTTGCAACGTATTGGCTCCCTCAGAGTACAAGGACACCCCCAAACCTGCCGATGTGCTCCTGAAAATATAGAGAATATATTGATATGATAATCTAAAAATTCGTCTAAACCTTGAGGGTACGGGTCCTGGAGCCAGTATAGACTCGAAATAGTTAATACAAAAGACAAAGTTTTGAGCACCTGCTCCAGAAAGCGAAAGCATCGCATAGGTTGTGCTGGCAGGCGGTGCATGTGCGCAAAATAATACTGACAGAATATCAAGCAGTGCATGTGCTTAAGGAATAATGCCGGCAGAAAACCAACCAGTCAATGCATCGTTGTTCTCTCTCTACAGAGGGCCGTTGTTCACAGCAGCCGCCCTCTTCCGGGTTAGCGCCCGTCTCACCTGACCCCGATACAGTTCAGCCAACCCCACCGACCTTCCTCCGACGGATGTCAAGCATCGGGATCGATCATTAGTATGTGTATTGTCATTGTTCATATATTGGTCATACGGCATATAGTGTATTGGGGAGGTGTTACAATCACACTGATCAACCCCAATAACATGTCACAAACGAACGTTTTTACGCCGAATGTACTATTTAAAAAAGAATATCCAGATACGGATATAATAGAGGATGTTTCGACCGCCTCAATACTGGAGTAATCACGGATCGACGAAAGGATAGTCCAGGCTACCATGGAATAAAGGGGGTTTGTTTGCTTGCTGCACTAGAACATGTTCACAACGAATAGCTTACATGCAGCGCGCTTTATTAACCAAGATTTCAACACCACTAGTAATAATAGAACTCGCAGATTCAGTAAGAAAAGAATTATACTAGCTATATCCGACAGTTCTACCATTTGTGCAACTGAAATAATCTCATACTTAGTCTCAATAATCTCTGCAGGAACAGGACCGTCAGGAACCTTGATAAGTTTATTTAGTATAGAAGTGTTTCCCGAGGTGGGCCGGATAGTGTTAAGTTAATATCAATTCTGGTATACTCAAGGGCTATAGACTTGGTAACAGAAGAGACACCGTTCTTGATTATATTATACCAGGTCTGTGCGGCGCCTCGCCGGAGAAAATTCGTATTGGAAATGACCACTGATCACCATTGAATCGGTGCCGTTCTTTCTCACATCGGGAATGAGTATCATTGACGCAATATAGATGCTGCGGACATTGACGTTGAACAGGCTCTGGATACCTATAACTTTAAAACCTGACACGAGCCGCTTGGAATTTTGCAAAAAGTGGTCGTTGAGCATATCTGAAGACATTGGCTGTTCAGAGTAACTCGCAATTTCCGTTTCACCTATTCTTCTCTTCCACCGGCCTACCGGTCAAACATCAAGCATGAGAGTTGTTCCAGTTGCATCGTTGACTGCCACATCCCATACGAAAATAAAAGTCTTTGGTATTGCTCAATAAAGTAAATTTGCGGCAATGCTCCCCCAAAACGGAAGGTGCCTGAGATTTTGCCTTCGTTCGGTATAGTTAAAGTTAGCGTGGCTTTCGCGGTGCCAAGTACTCCGTAAATACGCTTCCGCCATTTTTACCCAAACGCGGTTAGAACATAGATACATAGCCATTGGCGACATGAATATTGGTCATAAAGACCGAAGAAAGACGACGACTGTGGTAGATTCCCATGAGAACCAGCTTGTGGACCAAAAGATCTTAGCAGACCTAGCCTTCGATTGGACCTTCCTCTTTAATTTTACAGATACAGTGTTGTCAGGACTTTCGGGAACGTGCAGTGCGAATAATCAACACAATGAGGATGATCCTTAGCAACAAATTCAATCTTCTGGTTTTGGCAGTCGCCTGAGATTACGCTGGATAGATTTCCAGGATGTTGTATTTAACAGCCCCCTAGAAGACCTCATTAATGGCATCTGATTGTCTCAAACTAAATCGCATTTGTGACACCATCATGGCTCCCGATACTAACACTATTCCTGGCTACACCATCTTCCGTGAAGGAGACTATGATTCCGCGTCCGCTGCTGCTTTCATTCCAGACAGAGTTCCCCACCCATTAGGTATGATACTATCGATTTTACCTCTTGATGCTGCGAATCTGATCAGATATACCAGATCAGCTATCAATCATTGAGATCCCCGCCGCCGCTCAGCTCATACGTGAATGGGCAAGCCCCAAATTACTCAAATTCAACTGCATCACTCTTCGCGAGCCAACGAAATCGGAATATGTCGCCTACAAGGAGGGCCATGCTAGCCGGCCTGACCGCCGTGCCTTTGCTATAGTCATCGAGCAACAAGGGTCGGGTCAGATTAGCGAAGTTGTCGTCAATCTTACCAAGTCCAAGGTTGAACGCTGGAAGGAGGTCAAGGACGTCATGCCCACATTGACCCTGGAGGACTTGGACATAATGGAACGGATCTCCCGAAAAGATTCTCGAGTGATCGAGGCGTGCAGGGGTCTTGGTATTACAGATATGTCGAAGGTCTTCGTTGACGGCTGGGCCATTGGTGTTGATGAGCGCTGGGGCTTCGAGCGCCGTCTTCAGCAAGGCCTGGCTTATTATCGTAATCACGAACTCGACAACCAATATGCCCATCCGTTAGACTTTACCGTCATCGCTGACACCGAGAGGGAAGAAGTTCTGAGCGTTGACATCCGATATGTCAACGGGGAGAGAACAGCCATTCCGCTGACGGAACACCACTACCTTCCGAATTTCATTGGCGACAAGTACAAGCACGACACGTTGAAGCCGATTGATATCACCCAGCCCCAGGGCGTATCCTTCCAGGTTCGGGGAAATGAACTTACCTGGGCAGGATATAAAATGCATATTGGTTTCAACTACCGTGAGGGGATTGTGATTTCCGACGTCCGCATGCATGATCCCTACGAAGACCGGGATCGTGCCTTGTTCAACCGTATCAGTGTGGTAGAGATGGTTGTTCCATACGGCTGCCCAGAAACACCCCATCACAAGAAACATGCTTTCGACCTGGGCGAGTACGGCTCGGGCTACATGACGAACTCGCTCAAGCTAGGATGTGATTGCAAGGGAGCGATTCACTATATGGATGGTGTCCTATGTACCGGAAAAGGAGAGGCTGCGGTGATTAAGAATGCAATTTGTATTCATGAGGAGGACAATGGCCTTCTATATAAGCATACCGACTACCGTGATGGGACCGTCGTGTCTGCCCGCGACCGCAAGCTTATCATCTCCCAAATCATCACCGCAGCTAACTATGAGTACGGCTTCTACCATACCTTCACTCTGGATGGAACCTATAAGCTCGAGGTCAAACTGACTGGGATGCTAAACACTTACTGCATGCATCCTTCTGAACAAGCCGCTTCCTCCCCCTACGGCACCGAAGTTGCGCCGGCCATTATTGCCCAGAACCATCAGCACATATTCTCCTTGCGTGTCGACCCTGAAATAGACGGTCACAACAATACAGTTCTTCAAAGTGACGCTGTTGTATCCAAGGATCCTCTTGGTTCTTCAGAGAACTACTACGGAAATGGGTTTTACTGCGAAAAGACACCTCTTCGCACTGCTCTCGAAGGCGCGACGAATTATAATCATGAGACAAGTCGTTCGTGGGATATCATTAATCCAAACAGACTCAACAAAGTTTCGAAGAAACCTGTTGCCTTCAAGATCGTCAACAACGCTTGCCCTGCCCTCCTTGCTAAACCCGGTAGCGTGGTCTGGAAGCGTGCCGCTTTCGCCCGGAAGTCGCTATGGGTTTTGCCCTACAAAGATTACGAATTGTATCCAGCTGGTGACTACGTCTGTCAATCGACGGGCGATGAAAACCATCCGGATAACCTGACCATTCAAGACTGGGCCAACCGGAACGAGAGTATCGAGAATGCCGACATCGTGTGCTATATCCAGTTCGGTCTCACTCATTTTCCGCGCACGGAAGACTTTCCCATCATGCCGGTTGAACCGGTGAGCGTCATGCTCCGCGCATCTAATTTCTTTCAGAGGAATCCTGCCCTCTGGGTTCCACCGTCGGCGCTCTGTGTCGACAGCATCTCCCGGAATGCCTTCCCAGCCTGTTGCTCAGGCGGGGAATCGAAGAACCTGCCAAAACTATAGGGGAGGGTTGTATATTTCGACTGTTTCCGACCTGGAAGTCGACTTCCGACTCTCTCATGCATATCAGTGCAGAGTGTCTGTATCCTTGAAGTAAACTGAATGCATTTGCTCCCTTCTTATTATTTATTACCAGCTAGCATATTTTACACTGTACTTCAAGCAAGACTTTTCCACTTCCCGTTCCAAAAATTGCATTGGTAAATACTCCAAGCTCCTCATCATTCTAGCCTTCACCTACGATTTAATATATGGTTATGAAAAGATCATGGACTATAAGTTCTCATAAGAGTATCCATGCTATGACCTAACACCCCCAGCTACCTGAGCGCCGCCGATTCTTCCAGCCTTGAACTCATCCACCATTTCACCAAAGGTACACCATTCCACTCCTTCGTGGGCGTTCAGATAGTTGATCAATCTCTGGTGCAGGAGCATGATCTGAGGCTTCCCACTAACCTGGGGATGGAGCGAGATTGGGAAAACGAAGGTATCGTACTCTTGATAGAGGAAGTCGAACTGATCCTTCCACAGTTGTTCAATAACATACGGGTCAACATACCCATGAGAAGGGCCATCTTCAAGCTGAAAAGGTGGCCAGTCATCCAAATGCCAGTTGGCGGGGACCTCAACAATTTTGCTGGGGGTGAGCTTCCCCATTGGAAGCATCCAGGAAGCGGCGGGCTGGGATATATTGGTCGTAGTAATCTCCGCATGGCAGTGAGGGAGGTAGTAGAGCTGAGAATCATGATGCATAAAGGAATGATCATATTCCTAGGTGCCCACTTAGTTTTTCTTTTGGATTTCTATGTGAACATATAGTGCATGCGTTCTTACTATGCCGAATTCCTCGAGCAACTTGATGGTGCGAGGAGACGTCTTCCATGATGGTGCGGTCCACCCCTTCGGATGATTCCCTGTGAGTTTAGTGAGGACTTCAATAGACCGGGCGAGCACATCTCGCTCTTGTTGATCTGATAAGACATTGACATGCTCATGTGAGTAACCATGTAAACCACTATGCTAATGTTAGCCGTGATCTTGCCCGTTACACACCAACTGACGAGTGGAAGACACACATCTCATGGTTTGCCTCTTTTATCTTTTGTATTTGTTCTGGGAATGACTCAACCGTGTGTCCCGGAACAAACCAAGATGCCTTGATGTTGTTTTTATCAAATAGTTTGAGTAGTCGGTCGATGCCCACTGTCGCACCGAAGATGCCACGTGATACGTCGGTCAAGTCCGGTGCAGAACCATCCTCGGAGTTTATCCTGATAAATGTTTTTCAGTATGGGTATAAATAAATAATACATTGTGGTGCATGATCTGCCTGTACCACCCACTGACTGCATCAACATCGATTCCATATCCGACAAGCACACGTTTTCCCATTCTGCATATATGAGCAGGGAGTTGATGATGGAGATTTCGGGAGGTGAAAAGTGTTTCATTCAGCATCTTTACCCTACACTACGATTCGATGACTAGGAACGTGTGAATGCTTAAATCAGTTTCATTGCCTCAGAATGTGCCTGTAGCCGGTGGATGACGAGCTGCGTATCACGCAGGCAGGGCATGCTCAAAGACCTTCCTAAAGTGGGAAACCGTGAGCCGCCTAGCTTATCTGTTAGCCTCTTTTGGGTAGTATATTCGGGCAATCACTTCAACTTTCTATAGAGTTCGCATTTGCTGATGAGCTGCTTTATTTAGAAGTATTCTTCAATCATTGCATCATGAGGAGACGAAGACCTTATTCTGTATCTAAAGTCTGAATAATTTATTCTTTTCGCCAATGCACTGAACCCGAAAGCACTACCCTTCGATTGACCGACAACACACCAAGATGAAAACATTATTGTGCTATGGAACGCCGTACGAAGTAAGTCACCAGTCCTGGCTTTGGCAAATACCATGAAGGTATATTGAATTGACAGGGTAATAGCTCGGACTGGCACATGGAGTTGGTGCGAAGGACATGATCAGACGTAGTATCTTATTCTACAAGAAGATGTTTGCCTATACTTGCAAACTCGAATGGGATGCTGTCCGCATGATTGCCAAAGACTGGAAGAGGGAAATAGAACAGAAGTGGTCAAACTATTACAGTGAAATGCAGGGTGTGTTGATTAATCTGGCCCCAATTCTATCTTGAGAGGTCGCTGACTGAGAAAGGATTACAAGGAATTGCAAACGGCGCTGAAATCCCAGTGGTTGACATTTTGATTCTCAATATCCGCACCGAAATCGCGTTTGGAATGTTCAATGATGGGTGCACGAGCCTGTACTGGAAGACTGACAGGCAATCCTTTCTGGCTCAGAACTGGGATGTAAGTATTGCGTTGATTCCAAATGATCAAAACAAATTTCCTCATGTTGAGACAGTGGATGGAAGAACAAAAGCAGAATCTTCTTCTCTTGGATATCAACCGCGTCGGTGGGCCTCGAATCAAGATGATCACCGAAGCAGGCATTATTGGAAAGATAGGGTTGAATGAATTCGGTATCGGTGTCTGTCTCAATGCTATCAAAGTCCCTGGCTGTGACTTTTCACGACTGCCAGTTCACCTTGGCCTTCGAAAAGTATTGGAGAGCACATCAGTTGATGCCGCTGTTCGGGAGCTGGAGGAAGTTGGGATCGCTGCATCGGCGCATATTCTGATCGCTGATCAAAGAAAGGCTATTGGACTTGAAACAACAGCGAGAACACTGCAGGTTATGCATATGACCGAGGGAGATCGCATCTTCCACGCAAACCATTTACTATTGGCACATGATGGCGCTGTAGATGGGAACTGGCTCCCCGACTCGCCTGCACGACAGCATCGCATCCAGCAATTGGCGACGAAGTATGCTCCTGCTACGGGTGGAGGGCCAAATACAGTGGATATCATGAGGATGTTGGACGACCACGAGGGGTTCCCGTATTCAATTTGTCGATACGAGAAGGGTCCCCTGGGAATGGACGCCACCCTATTTAGCATTGTCATGGAACTCCGAGGTAGAATAGCGATTGTGCGTCTCGGGAGACCGTGTCAAGTCGAAGAGACAGTGGAGCTATGTTTTGAGTGATGAATCTGGAGTTTGCCATTGGACTTTTGAAGCACATAGCTACGGCTGGTGACGCAGGCCCTGAGCAACCCAAAAGCCCACGCGCACTCTTCAACCTGGTCAGCCTTATTGTACTTGGGATAATTGAAGCTTTTCCCAGTAGCCTCAACGCGCGTATTATGGTAATTTCTACATGTTAGGATATGTAGGACTGTAAAATCTAAATAGAATATTGATAGAAGAATATTGTGAGTAATTTCATATAGCGTATCTTCGCATGATGGTTAGTAAAAGGATGCGCAGAACGGCAACCGCTCCCTTTTGCTTCTTGCAGCGCTTTCAGCAAGCTCTAGCCTTGCCAAACACTCCAGACCCTTACCTCAAGGCTCGTTTACATACCGTATAATGTGGATGGCTTCACCTTGGTACAGAGCTTTTCAAGTGTTCGACGAGACGCTTACCAGGATTCTATAAGCTATTTATTTAGCCATTCTGGTACTATTCTCTGCTCTCCTCTTCGCGAGATTTTCAGTATATGTAGAGCCCCGGATCGCCTACTTAGGATAAGTAGACAACAACTCTCAATGTCATATTACTACCAAGCAATTTATCTTGCCGGCGGAAAAGCCGAACCCCTTCTTGCCCTTGACAGTTAAGGCGAAGAAAGTGTAGCAGACTCCTGTTTCGGAATTTCGACCCTTATATTCTTGACTGTTTTATATAATACCCACCTCATTGCATACAAGATTGCTTTCCTTAGAAGTTGTATGGATTATAAATTGTCTCTTTTCTTGTTTCCGACTTTTGGCTCGAACGGCCTTGTTCTAGTGCCATGGTAAGGAGTTGTGAATAACTTACCATGAAAATTAGGCACGCGAAGTTGGGTGGGTTGGCCAGGAATAAGCTATTAATTTAGAAAGACGATGACCTTCACAGTAGAAGTGTTTGATAGTGCGGTGACAATGAGGAGGTAGCTTATCGTGCATTAGTTAGTGCGAGAAAGAGATAAGAAGGTGAGTAGTAATTATCGACTGGCTTATCGTGGTTTAGTAGGGGAAGAGGTCAAGCGGGAAGTTCTACCCGAGGTCGAGAGATAAACTAGAAGAGGCCTATCATCATCATCTTCCCCGCGTTCTTCCTTATGGTCCTCCGCCCTTTACTTTCACCTTTCCACACTTTTTCATACACCCAGACACCTCTGCTCGTCATCATGTCCACCCCTCAGCTCTTCGGAAGAGCCTGCAAGACCTGTCGCCGGCGAGGACGACGCTGTGACCGAGTTTTGCCTGCATGTGGCACCTGCGAATCTAATGGCCTGGTTTGTGAAGGATACTTGCTGCGATGGTCGGGTCTAGCAAGCAGAGGAAGACTTGCTGGCAAGACTTTCCCTATGAATGCAGCCTCAAGTGAAAAGCGACAAAGACGGCCGCGACGGTCTCAACAACATGCTCCACCACCTGCATCTACTACCCGGTCACCTACCGGAGAAGAAAGCTTTGTTCATGATTGCCAGCCTAACGACGAAGCGACGCCTAGCAACGGATCTCCTGAGTGGCTACCGGCTGAACGGTCACACTTGAATACAGATACAGTCTCGCCAATGGACTCAGCATCATTTACTGTTCAACCTGAAGTGTTTGATGATCCTTTCTTACCAAGTGACGAAGCAGAGATAGCACCGGAAGCCATTGCGCCCTGTGACGCTCCTCTGGAATCAGGACAAATCCCAGCTTCACAACCCCCTCTTTTTCCCGCCCTGGATATCATCGCTATCCCGACCGAACTGAAATTCATCTTAGAATACCGTAAAAGATCCCACCAAGTCAATCACAGCAGGAAAAGAAGGAGCTGACTTCCCCCACCTCTGTAGACCTCTGCGAAGTTGTTCCCAAGTTGTGCGTCGATAACCATGATCCCAAAAACCCATACCGTGACTATATATTTCCTCTTGCCACTGAGGTTCCATCTCTTATGTATGCGTGTGCCGCTCTTGCAGCATGCCATTTCAACGTACGGCTAGGGACAACCCAGTTCCAGAACGAATTCCTAAGATTCAAGGGTAAGGCCATGAAGCGTCTACAAGAGGATTTGTACTCCCCATTGCGGGCCAAACAACCTGCAACGATAGCCACGATCCTCATGCTCTGTCTTTGTGATATCTGTCACCGGGGTTTCTCGACGTTTGACTCGCACTTTCGTGGGGCGAAGAAGTTGATTGAACTACGTGGCTCTGACCGCACCGTTGGCTGCTTCGTAGAACAATATCTTGTCTGGTAAGTGGTGAATTACAGGAATGATTCGGTAAGTGGTGTTCATGGACTAATTTAATTTAATCCTATTCGTTGCTTCTAGGCTTGATATTATGGCCGCCGCTTCGCATTCAAGGCAGCCAGTCTTCTCCAGCCAAGATATTGGAGAATTTTTTGATGGAGGTGGGCCGGATTGGAGTTTTGATGTTTTCCCATGCACACTGGAACAATTTCAAGTTCTGTGCGAGATTGTCAGCGTCTATAAAAGCCAGACTAATCCGGAATGGCCGTCAATGGAAACGTTATGCCAGGTGGAAGAGATAAAGCAGAAATTGTTACAAGGCTGGCCTCGTTCCAATCGAGGAAGGCACTGGTTTCACCTAACCGAGGCGTACCGATATGCCATTCTGCTGTATTTGATCCGTTTATTTCCCTGTGATGTCGACGAGTACGAGATTGATTGGCTGGTTTCCAGTGTGTTCTACCATGCCAGGTCTACACCCCCGGCCTCGGGATGGTCAGACCAGTTACTTTGGCCACTTTTCCATGCTGGCCTTGAAACCAAAGACCCCAAACGGCAGAACTGGCTCAGAGAACGAGCACAGTGCATGCAGATATCTGGCGGATTTGGCAACGTGCAGAGTGCGCTAACCATCCTGGAAGGTGTATGGGCGGGCCAGCGCCCCTCTAAATATTTGGATTTGATGCGGGGGTTTGAAAATGTCAATTTGCTTCTGATCTAAGGGGCACCACCACCGTCTTGGAATGCTCTCCCTGTCTGCTCTCGGACGTTTAGGGATATCCGCCTTCATAATCTTCCCGCCCGCTCTGTGGTCCCCCTATAATATTCTTCCATCTCCTGCGCACAGCGAATACCTATCAAATAGGCGTTGATCTGTGTGTGATTGCTGTTTACATACATGTTACCAACTACTTCTGCCAACACCTGATTCATGAGGAAAGGGGAGAATGGACTTACCAGGTAAGGATGGGACACACACTAAGATCCGCCACACGCAAGTTCCGCATGCCAAACACGCGAAACCGATCATCAACAACGGCAGTCGGATCCTCACGTTTTCCCATCTTGCAGGTACCCATACTGTGGTAGCCCTGGTCAAGATGATCTTGAATGAAATCCAGCAGCTCTTCGTCCCTTATGCTGTCCGGTTTCGTCGAATAGATGTCGATGCGCGGACCATGCACGATCCTCTCAATTGTCCCTCGATATGCCGCCGTGCTCGCCACCTTTAAAGCAGTACGGACCGTTTCGATTGCAATACGCTTGTCAAAGGGGTGAGAGAGGAAATTTGGATCCACGAGAGGTGGATCGCGTGGATCGCGTGATCGAAGTGTCACGGTGCCCTTGGAGAGATTGTTCTGTATGAGCATCTCATGGGTAATGTAACTCTTTGTTGGATCATCCGCGGGATAAAAGCTCGGGCCCGACCCCAGCCAGATTTCTGCAGAAGGCCTGGTGGAGTCCAGTAAAAACTTTTGAGTTTGGCCGTCCAGATCAGCAAACTCCTTGGAGTCAAACAGTCTCTGAATCCTTGGGAATGCCACGGTTCCACTGGATCCGTACATGGCCAACGGCCCAGTACGGCTGTCTGCATACTGGGCTTTCGCCTTCTTATGGAGGTCCGGGTCAAGAAAGATTTGATTATGCGCAGGGATTTTATCGTCCACCTTGTATTCACAAGTGATGATCGAGTGGTCGAGCATATTTCGACCGCATCCTAGTCCGATTCAGGTCATCCATGTGGTCGTATCAATTTAGCTGATCATAGGACGAACCTGGTGAATTTAAGACTGGTAAGATTCCATGTCGGTTTAAAACATCAAGGGGCCCGATTCCAGAGAGCATCAATATCTTGGGAGATCCAAAGGTTCCCGCGCAAAGTACTACCTCTCTTCGACATCTGATGTATACTTAAAAAAAGGAAATCAGCTTTCAATAACAACACGAAGGAAACGACTATGCACCCACCCGTTTCTTGAGTAGGCTTGTGATATAACTCAACCCCAGTGGCGGTCCCGTCTGCACAGTCAACTTTGTCACATTCAGTGTCTGTCATAATTGTCAGATTCGGGAGCCGAGTGCGTGAAGAGTGATCCAGAAATGCATTGGCTGCGTAACTCCTCTCCCCCCGGCGGACATTGAACTGTGCCAGTCCAACTCCCACGGGGTTCCCGGAATTATTGTCCAGGCACACCGGCATCCCGGTCTCTACACAAGCTTTGAAAAATGTCTCCACACCGGGTACCATTTCCTCGCCGAAGCCAACTTTGAGGGGCCTAGCATGATGTCAGTAAGATCCTTTCCTTCGCCTGCTGGTTCTCACTTGCCCTGATCTTCCATGGTCAAAAGGCTTCGGGCGCGCAAAGTCTTCCATCCCCGGTGGTAATCGGGGGTCAAAGTCCTCGAGCTATTGCAATTATATTAGTCCCAACTCACTACTCCAGCCACATTCCATTCAGGGGTCGTACCTCTTTCATCAAGGGGAGAACATTTTCCCATTTCCACCCGTCATCTCCAGTCAACATTGCCCATTCGTCGTAGTCTGCAGCCGGACCTCGGGCAAGAGCCATATAATTGACCGCACTGTGCCAGATGATGAGTACTGATATTATGGAGGGAATGCAAGAAATCCCATACGAGCTGCCCCCTAGTTGTTTACCACGCAGGAAAACCAATTTTCGATTATTCAAGTGCCGTTGGGGAACGGTCTCCAACTCCCAAAGCCCGGCTTTGTCCTCCTGAAGCTGCTTGACATAGTTCCCTGGAATGAGAACATCTGGACTTAGACCGGCGTCCCGTCCGGACTCGACTAGGAGTACGGAGATATTGGGTATGCGGGCAAGACGAGATGCAATGACACAGCCCGACGTACCACCCCCACAGATGATAAAGTCATATGCGCGACCATGGATGCTTTTCAAATCGGCCTGGCTGCCCGAATGCATTGTATTGAACTTCTGCTGTTGGCGTTGTGGTCGAGCAATGGAGGTTTGAATCAATTGCGTTCTCTTTAACGAGTTCGAGATTAAGATAATACGGCTCTCTAAAATAAGTTCAAATATGACTTGGCACTACTTCGCTAGGATATTATCATTTTTCCAAGACCCATAACTGACAGATGCACTAAGAGGTTCTCTGCCGGTGTGCTTATCCTTTTACCGTATTAGGAAGGTGATCGGTAATGTGCCCTTTTGGTCTAAAGCTCGGCCTCGGAGCCGGTAGCGTATCAGTCATTAACCAAATCAGGAGTGTGGATGAAGTTGAAGGTGATTCCTGACTGAACAATCGTTCTCCATATGCCGATATCATACCTATACGGAGTACGTAAAATTCCAAACCTCCAAAGATACCGGGGAAGGACTTAATAAAGTACATACAAGGGCATGCCGACAAGGAACAACCATTTCTCAAATTCGTGCATATTCATTCGACAAAAGCGCTACCAAGAGCAGGAATATCGATGAAACTCCCAAAGACAGACAGAAGACAAGAAAAGGAAATCCTGTAATAGAAGATAAAACAGGAACAAGAAACATCTTCTCCCGAATATAGGCTAGAGACATGATTTGCCGAAACAAGTCTACGTTTACTCATTGCTAGCCGCTCGTTTCATCTATAAGTTAGGAGGATAACTAAAGCGAAAGCATGCATGTGACAACCCACGATTGAATTGACTAGGTCCATTATGTACTTAAGCCACAGAAAGCACACAAATTATCTCAATGTTTACCGATGCCATCACAGACCAGGGTTCACAGTCAAAAATCATTTCCCATCCCGATACGCCGCCTGAACCTGGATTTCCACCAATGCCTCTGGTGGAAACAGCGCATTCACACAGATAGCCGCCCAAGCAGGTTTGTTCTTCCCAAAGTAACGCGTCGCAATCGCGGCTATCTGTAATTGTTCCTCCCTTGACAAAACACCCACGTGAAACGATGTGACGTAGAAGACACCCTCCCACAGCTGTCTAGTGTCGGTGATATGAGGTGACGCTACGGCCAGGGACCGCTGAATATTAATCATGGCTTTCTCGAATTGCTCCGCGTGCGTCCCCCACAGGGGGTCATGATTATCGGCGATTTGGCCGGATGTGGCAACGATGCGGGCGTCAGAGGGGATTGAGACGGCGGCTGAGATGTTGAAGATTTGGCCGAGTTCTTCATAGCCTGGGTAGTCGTACGAAGTGACAGTGGGCATGGTGTGTGTGCTTTGTGGATGTGATTGCCGGGGGAAGCTGAGAGGATGAAAGATGTAGGTTTAAGGGCTTCTTTTGGGTTTTAGCTGGCTGAAATGGCTGGGTTGCTCTTAAGTATATTGTTATGGTCTAGGGGCTCATCTTTGGGACTAGAGGGAATTGGGGCAAGAAATGCCATATGGTTAGAAGTTATCGAGATACTACTTTAGGTAAAAGGATGAGATGGCCCGAAAAGCAGAACACCCCCCACGCAGCACACAATGCATTGTTACTCTCGGTGTTGTTATCGTTATCGCGGTGGTCAATTAGTAGGTAGTAAAGCTATTTCTTATCCAGAAACATAGCCGACTGACTCAGCCAGTACCTGCTTCCTTTGGGCAATAGATGATCGATCACTGGAGGGCCTTAGCTAATGGTAGCAGACGTCACTGTCGTAGATAGTGGATTCTGTAAGGATGAGCTGGTTATCTGCAAAACTGGCAAGTGATTGCTGGAGCTACAGCTTGATAAAAAGTCCGATGGTGGTCCTATACCCTCTGACCATTCTCCTATCACGAACAACAAACATATCATGAATACCATGTCAGACCTTTTTGTTCAACTTTCTGCTCCAAACGGCTGCACATGGTTGCAGCCAACAGGTCTTTTCATCAACAATGAATGGGTCAAGTCGTCCAACGGCCATAAGATCGCCAGCATCAATCCTGCGTAAGATTCAAAAATCTACCCCTGGTTTCATCGTATCCACCTTGTCCGGGCGAGACTAACGCATCTTGGGAATAACAGAACTTCAGAAGAAATTATCTCTGTCTATGGAGCTACCGCAGAGGATGTTGACAAAGCTGTCAAGGCCGCTAGGGCTGCCCTGACAGACCCTACCTGGAGGGATCTCTCCGGATTGGAGCGAGGAAAACTGATGAGTCGACTGGCGAAGCTCATCGAGGACAACCGGGAGACACTTGCTACGATTGATACCATCGACAACGGGAAGCCTTATACGGTTGCCTTGAACGAAGATCTTACCGAGACAGCCGAGACCATTCGATACTATTCCGGTTTCGCAGACAAAGTGTTCGGCCAGGTGATTCCAACAAATGCAGACAAATTTGCATACACCGTGCGAGAGCCGGTTGGGGTTTGTGGACAGATCATCCCGTGAGTGCTCTTTGTTTGGTTGACCCTCGGATTAGGTTGAATACTGCCCTCTTTCGAGATACAGTCGCTGACTCCCCTTGAACCATTACAGATGGAACTACCCCCTTGCTATGGCAGCGTGGAAACTAGGGCCTGCGTTGGCGTGTGGCAACACCGTCGTCTTGAAGCCCGCCGAGCAAACGCCTCTCTCTGCTCTTTTTCTGGCCAATCTGATTGTGGAAGCTGGGTTCCCACCCGGCGTAGTAAACATTGTCAATGGATACGGATCAATCGCGGGTGCCGCGCTTGCGTCTCACATGGAGGTCGATAAAATCGCTTTCACTGGAAGCACCGAGACCGCGAGGCATATCATGAAAATGGCAAGTGGGAATCTGAAAAATATCACCATGGAGACTGGAGGTAAAAGCCCTCTGATCGTGTTCAACGACGCCGATCTAACGGAGGCCGTGAAATGGGCTCATTGGGGCATCATGTCCAACCAGGGACAGGTATGCACGGCTACATCTCGGATCTTGGTCCAAAACGACATATACGACCAATTTTTGATCGCGTTTTAAGGCCCAGGTGAAGAACGTCTCCAAGGTCGGTGATCCTTTTGACGCTAGTACCTTCCAAGGCCCTCAGGTGACCCGAGCTCAATATGACCGCGTCATGTCCTATGTTCGCATGGGACAGGCAGAGAAAGCCACCCTGCTATGCGGTGGCAAACCAGTCAAGGATATCGGGAATGGAAAAGGCTTCTACATCGAGCCCACAGTCTTCACGGATGTCTCCCCCGAGATGCGCATCTACAGAGAAGAGATCTTTGGTCCCGTCGCGGTAATTGCTCGCTTCGCCACCGATGAGGAGGCAATCAGGATGGCAAATGACAGTACTTATGGACTAGGAGGTGCTATTTTCACGACAAATCTGACGCGTGCCCATCAAGTCGCGGGTAGGGTTGAGGCTGGTACGGTGTGGATCAATTTCAGTAACGTTGGGGATTGGCGTGTCCCATTTGGCGGCGTTAAGCAGAGCGGTATTGGTCGTGAACTGGGACAAGCTGGTCTCGATGAATATACGAACATTAAGGCTGTTCATGTCAATGTCCAGTCTAAGCTATGAAAGCAGTCGAAGCAAGAGTTTGTATCTCGCGGAAGAGTTGTTGATTATCCTAGGCACTTAACTATCAGTTTGAGGATCTTTCCTTCACTTTAACTAGACACAAGAGTAGCGTAGCTTTATGCATTCTTTCAAGCTCCATGATATGTACTCAACGCATTATGGATACATCTTGGAAAAAAAGAGCGAGAGATTAAAATTGAAACAGTGAGACATGAGAGACCGGCTACTTCTTCAAGTTGTATCTATGTAAGCAATCATCCACTGGGAATAAAAATTGTAACGGCTTCTGAAATAAATGTGCATCATACCCATAAAATGCCCTGGGCTGTTCCCCTCCACTCCGGGGCACGTTTCCATTCTTTCTCACACCCTGCGTTAAACTATACCCTCGACTAGAAGGGCTGTTCTGCATACGTCCCTTCCACCGCAGATGCTCGAAACACATAGTAAAGTCTGGTGGCAAAAGCAGATCCTTTTACCATACCTAATCGGGTATATAAATGAGCTCCGCTAATCACCATGAGTCCCAGTAAAAAGCCAAGGTACCTTTCGAGGAATTGCGATTCGAGATAAGGGAATGCATAGGACTTTTCAAGGCGACTGAATGACCAGCTTATCGCAATCCATCGAGTTTCAACAAGGTTTTGTGGCATCCATCCCGGACGATAACAATAGACCCCCTCCTATCAGTAGTAACGCGAACTTTGATATACGTTCTGCTGCAAGTGCTACGTAAATCCACGGCTCTGGAATAGCGGGTATAGAAGGTATAATACTGCCATGCTTGGGGATATCTATCTTACATGACTAGTTCCTCATCTTTTCATTCCCCTTTAGAATACCCTCTTAGGATTGAGATTCAGACCCTATATTACAATGACAGACCGTACGACCTTCTGCATATCCAAGTCACAAGGTCAGCCTGACTCCAGCAGTAGACTTAGCGACCATGTGGAAGCTCCATTGGATCGGGGGCGAGAGGAACTACCTGTCCAGTTTTCTCTTTTCTCTACAATCGCATTGGGATTCAGCATGACCAATTCCTGGCTTGGATACTCGGCCACTTTCGTCACCCCACTCTTGATGGGAGGCAGTCCGGCAGTATTCTTTGGTCTTATTGTTGCATCCGTTGCGAGTTGCTTCATCAGTAAGATATCCTGTTCTCATCTGGAATGCATAAACTTCCTAACGCCTCATCTGTGCCTAGCGGCGGGTCTGGCGGAGCTCGCCTCGGCGTATCCATCCAGCAGCGGGCAGTATCATTTTGCCTTTATGGTCAGCTCCCCAAAATATCGTCCGGTAGTGGCCTTTACGATGGGATGGTTAAGTGTAGTCGCATGGGCTCTCACCAGTGCATCCACTGCCATTGTCTGTGGTGAGTCTTGATCGAAAAGAGGTTCATCAAAACACAACGAGATTCTGATGAAGACTGGCAGCTCAAATGATCGGAAACCTGGCTAGCATATATCACCCAAGTTACACTGCAGAATCGTGGCAAACGTATCTCATATATGCCCTGCTAATCTTGATTGCAACTGCCATTGTCTGCCTACTCCCACGAGCACTTCCCAAGGGGGAGATCGTGATGTTTATAAGCAGCTTCCTAGGCTTTGTCGCCAGCTTCATCACCGTTCTAGCGACGCAGAATCATAAACAGTCGGCAGCAGCCGTGTTTCTCGACTATAAAAACACCAGTGGCTGGAGTGATGGGACATCGTTTCTCATTGGCCTCGGGACATGTATGTATGCATATCTGGCCATTGATGGGGCCTGTCATATTGCAGAGGTAAGGAACCCCCCACCTGACCTCGGGCTTGATATTTGCTGAGTGATTTCGTGCACAGGAACTCCCCAACCCTAGTCAGGATGTTCCTCGCGCCATGGGACTAACCATGCTGATTGGTGTGACGACGGTCATCCCTTGGACGCTTGCGTTCCTGTTCTCCGCGACAGACACTGACGCCGTGGCTTCTTCGAGTATACCGATTTACACAGTTTATCTACAAGCCACAAGAAGTCAACCCGCAGCCACAATGCTCACCGTCTGGATTCTTTTCGTCTACGCCGGCGCGTTAGTCTCTTGCATAGTAACAACCGGGCGACTAGCGTATGCTTTCGCTCGCGACGAGGGCCTCCCATACTCAAAGTTCTTTGCCCAGATTCACACCAAACGAGAGGCACCCGTTAATGCCACGATCGGGTGCGCTGCAATTATTCTACTTTACGGTTTGATCTATATCGGATCCGCGACAGCATTCAACAGTTTCATATCCATGTCCATCCTGTCCCTCAATATGACCTACGCCGTGCCCCAGGCGATTGTTTTGGTCCGGGGGCGAGATCGCATTCTGCCCAAGCGCTCATTCAATTTGGGCCGATACCTTGGCCCGGTATGTAATGCATTCTCTGCCTTCTGGGTGCCTTTTATCACAATTCTATTTTGCTTTCCCACCTCTCTTCCGACCACAGTTTCAGATATGAACTATGTCAGTGTGGTGATCAGTGGGATTACAATTTTGATTCTTCTATCATGGTGGGGAGGTAAACGGAAGACGTTCTCTGGTCCGGTAAGACTTCCTTCCCCTACATTTTGTCGGTGCCTTCAACAATGCTGACCGTAATAGAAATTTGAAATACAGGGCCTCGAGGTTATAATGGAGAGTAATGATATGTCCTCAGGAAAAGTACTCCGTCAATGAGCCAGAAAGGGAACAATACTTGAAAGCGGACCATGCGTACAATAATCTACTTCACATCCAAGTATCGAAATTAAATAACAAATCGAAATGTCTAAGTACTTATCACGAATCCCTCTTGCGTGAGCCTTACATAGCATAAGTTTTGTGAAAATCCGAAAGTCGTATCTACTCTAGGTGAATCCAAATACAAGAATTTATTGGAAATTGAAATCATTCCAAGGGAAGGAAAAGAAGTTATACATCGAATGAGTTCTCTTTGTCTGTCTTGAACAACTTTGTTTCAATCAAGTGGTGTTGAGTATTTTGCACAATCATGGTATTGACTTCGTCCTACGTGGCGTAGGGGCGGCAGGCATGAAGACTCCAGACTAACATATGGACCCTGGCCGAGGCGGTCCACAGCTAGCGCCCTTATTGACCACATTTGGTCAAAATCTACGCAGAGCAAAGAGCACCTCACTGTGGACACCTCATATATTCATCTTAACCTGATACGGAATGTCAATTGGCGGGGATAACCATAGGCGAAAATTGCGATAAGCTCACCACTTACCCAAGGCAGGTCATAATGTGATTCAGGCTACACCCGGGCTTGCCTATCTCGTGATGCATTGATTGCTACACGCAGTCTAGCTGTACCAAGTGAGCCCTTTGTCATGCTTTCCGATAACGTCTGCTTGGGCCTTCCAGGAAAAGCGCGAATGGATGGCTAGTTATAAAGCTGGTGACTAGGTCTTAAATGCTTACTAAATTGAGAGCTAAAACATCCTCAATCGAGAAACCAAGTCCCTGGCGCCATTGATAGTTCAGCAAACATGGAGTTCCATCTCTACTCTGTCCTCACCCTGCTTGCTACCACTGCAGGCATCTTCAGGTTCATTTTATACCCGGCCTTCTTTTCTCCCTTGGCCAAGATTCCAAATGCCCATTGGTCCTGTAGCTTCAGCCCTCTGTGGATACTATGGATGAAATGGTCGAAACAGGAAAACCGCGAGGTATACAAACACCATCTGGAAAAGGGCCCTGTGGTACGACTTGGCCCGAGTCTGGTCAGTGTGAACTGCTTCGAAGACGGATTGAAACGGATCTACCACGGAGGGTTCCCAAAGCCTGATTTTTACTTCAATGGGTTCGCCGTATACGGGTATGCTACATGATGTACATGTCGACAACGGAGGGACGGGCTAACTCTTGCCAACAATAGGACTGGCAATTTATTCACAATCAAAGATAACGCAACACATGCGGCACAGAAGAAAGCATTGGCGAACTGCTTCTCCAAGTCCTCTATCATGTCCTCGCAGAGTGCACGCGCCGCATCCCGAGACGTCTTGTTCAGGCGTCTTCTTCCGCTTCTATACAATGCTGCCACCCTCAACAAACCAGTTGAGGTCCTCGAGCTCAACTACTCGTATCTACTTGACACTTTTGTGCAGTGGCAATTCGGGCAATCACTGCGCAGCAATCTGGTTGAGGACGAAAAGGAACGGAGATTCTACCTTGACGGGTTTCTGGGAATCTCCAAATACACCTTTTGGCAATATGAGTTTCCCGGTCTGATCAAGATGCTCCAGAAGATTGGGATTTATCTCATCCCCAAATCCGTGATCAACGCATTTGAGGGCGTCGAAAATTGGAACCTGGAAAAGTGTGACCAAGCCCAGCAACTCCTAGCCAGCAGGGAACAGTTATCACTGGATGATCAACCGGTTGTGTTTGAACAGGCGCTCAAGGGGATGAGCGAGGTCACCTCCAAGCCGCCAAAGGCATACCCTCGTCGTCTCCCACTGGCAAGTGAAATGTTTTCCTTGAACTCCGGCGCCTTCGAGACCAGCGGCAACACCAGCACCTACCTCTTGTACGAGCTCAGTCGACATCCGGCGTGGCAGACAAAACTTCAAGAAGAGCTGCGCAGTCTGTCCCCCTCGTTGAAACATATTCCGGGAAAGGTCGTGGAAATCGACGATATGACCCATCCTCAGGATATCGACAAGTTGCCAATCCTTCATGCGGTCCTGATGGAGACCCTTCGACTCTGGCCCTCCGTGCCTGGAGGTCAACCACGTGTCGTGCCACGGCCTTGTACCCTGGGGGGCTACCACAACATCCCCACAGGAACAATTGTGCAGTCATACGCTTCTGTTCTGCACCGCATGCCTGATGTATTTCCCGATCCTCATGAATGGAAGCCAGACCGATGGCTCAATGCGTCACCAGAGGAATTGGCTGTCATGAGAAAATGGTTCTGGGGGTTCGGCAGTGGTGGAAGGATGTGCCTTGGACTTCACTTTGCCTATTACTGTGAGTACGCTTGCATTTTTCTCGGCAGTTGACAACATAAGCCACTAGCTAACCCCACACTTCTAGCCATTAAATACTTGTTCGCGAGCATCTATTCTAACTTCACCACCACAATTCATGACCATGGAGACATGGAACCAAGTGACGGGTATCTGTCATCTCCAAAGGGGCATCGTCTGGAACTAAGATTTCATCTTGTGCAGTGAAGGATGTGGTTAGTCGCAAGGGGGTGTGCCGGTCGCCATATGTTGCCATAGGCTAAACATCTGGAAACTAAATTCATAACTAGTACAGGTTCGAAAGAACTTGATACCTTGGAAATGAGCGCGATCTAGTGGCGTCGTATGTAGTTTTCTACTATATTTTCCCCCAAACCTTGTTTTTCAAAAAGGATTATCTTTATTCACTACTCCCTCGAAAGGCCACACTTGTGGTGGCGCATTGAGCCGAATCTTACTTTTCATCGATTCCAATATCTGCCTTGGGGGTTGTATTGAGCCTTTCTTCCCGTAAGACTACACGTTCCATTTGAGATTGTCCTTGTCTCTGAAGGCATAGTCGACGCCAGTGAACGTTTTGATTACTGGTAATTAACGGTAAGAACTATCTACACAGTACGCTATGGACCGTCCCTGTTTCTCAGGACTTCCAGAGCGAGATTATTGCCAATCTTACTCTTACCATGAGTGGTCAGTACTAGTACTAGTCCGCCCGGAAGTCTTCTCATTTCATTTACTATCAAGATAATGCTAGTGGTAACAAATCTATTTGCTCGCCGTCCCTTTCCTTGACAATGTGCAAAAGTTTCTAGAACAAGAAGCTCCCCTCAAGGGGCTGCGGCTACTGTTACGTGGACATGACGGCTGTAATTGAATAGCAGAAGCTAAAAGCAGAGTTGGAGAGCTATTCCAACAAAAAGAATAAATTGGAAGATAAAAACCGATAGTTATCGGCAGAAGGATTGGTGGGACCGGAAGGAGAAGGGAGTTTGGACAAAATTCCTAACACGCCTAAGCTAAGCAATCCGAGCAGCCGAATTTATTATACGCACTGGGCTCCTTGGGCAATTCGGAGCTGTTGATAGTAGGGAAACAGATCAGGCGGAGCACTGAGGTCTTTGGGCGTACAGAACTAAAGCGCATATGGAGGGCAGAAACATGTACATAGCAAATGTAGCTACGTAGTTGCGATAGAGACGGTGGGCGGAAACATACCAGGCGGTGAACGTAAGCGGTGAAAGAGGCGGTATTAGAAACGGTAAGTAAGGCGGTATTTAGAGCGGTAGGCATACCAGGTGGTGGACTATCAACTTACTGCCCTATAACTGTCAAAGCCACGCTCCATCTACTGTTCTCCCTAACTATCATAGGGCCGTCCCAACTCAATATAGAGATAAGTTAGATGAGACTAACAATGAGATTGGCCGTAAAGTGCCAAGCAGCAGTCCTAAGCAACAACCATTCCCTCTGAGTACCTTAATACAGAACAGGTCATTTAGTACTCCGTACCTCGCTAGCAGCTTGCTGGGGGGCTGTAGAAGGGAACATAGTGAGGGACCAGATGTTTTTGGGGGCCAGAGTATTTGACGGTGGGGCTGGTACTGTACAATGCAATGTGTTTAGTCGTGTTGCAGTTTATTTGAGCCACATGAGCATCACGTGTGTCATATCACGAGATCACTCGGGGGTGACCGCCAGCTTCTTCTGATCTTACGCCCGGATAAATCCGGGATCGCTCACCTACCACTCATGCCACGCACTCCTGTGCTCACCCCACGCTCCAGGCTGCTCAGTGAGCAAAAAGCGGCGTCAAAGTCAGCCTTAAGCGGAAAGGAGAAAAGTGACTCGATTACCGCAGGGATCCATTTCAGTAGTAAAGTACCGGATACTTAAGTTGAAAGTGGAGAGGATCAGATTTGTGAGGATCTCTTGGCAACACGCCCTGCGAAGACAATGACGCGGTGAGTTCCTTTCCCAGCACAGGGTTTGCCAATTGTCACCAGTGAATATCGGTTTTTAGTATAGCTCATGCTTTGGAAGACTCCGAGTTGGAAGTACACCGTAAAGAGATTGAAGACACCCCCATGAACTGATGGGTTGACGGTGAGAGAAACCAGTCAGGTTCCGGTGGCAAAGATAGTAATCCTTTTTTTTTTTTTTTTTTTTTTTTTGGTTCTATGATTCAGTGGTTCTATTTGTTATCCACTCCGTTTAGACCTATAACATCCCGCCATAAGATGTAACCTATCGATTATATAGATTCCCATCATCCGCTCACTTGTGAGCTAAGTTTTAGTCGACTTATGGGTCTCTGTAGCATCATCTTGGACACGCTATGACTCGACTTCACACTTGAGATCCAGCCACAGATGGTAGGCCATGAGACAAATCTTTAGTAGGAAACGCAACTAACGAACATGTGTTCACCACTTGCGATAGAATTGCATGCAGTTCCAGGTTGTACGTGGTTCTGAGGGCCCAAAACGTTCGACTCAACAGCTGAGATCAGCTACATGGTTGCAATAGCAAATGCATAGGACTTTGTTCGCTCTGAGACTCGGAGCATGTGCCTAACGACGCTGAGAGTGTACATCATCAATGCAATGACTATGAACCAATTGAAGGGGTACGACCATCGCGTCATTCTCATGATGCAATGAGATGCCATCACCCATTCATGTGTTGCTGCTCCGTGGAGACGAGGCACTACTATGACAAGTCAGCGGGAAAGAGGGCCATATCCATGGAGAACACAATTCCAATGAACGCGAACGCTGAAGATTGACGCTTCGCAAGCTCAACATCATCACCAGATAGAGCTGCGTCTTAGCAGCTGCTCTGACAGACGAGCGACTTTCTGCATAGCGAGTTGCGAATTGCTCACGGTCGATCGACACCTTCCAGGCCCTCCTAGATTTACATGTCTGTAGTTAGTGTCAAACACGGCACTCGAGCTTTGACCTGATGATCAGCAGGGTTTAAAGTGGTCCGTTTGCGAGGCGCGACAGGACTAGACAAGGGCTCTAGGAGCTTTCTGCCATAGGTATCCTTTTCGTCTCAGTTATACCCGAGTCTTATGGGGATGTAGGTTCGTGGAGACATTTTTTATCATAATCGCAAACCTCACCCATATGCCGTAGCCTTCTTTTGACAGATATTTGGCTACTGCTGTTTGTCTACAGAATTCACCCCCGGTTGAGGCTAACAGCGGAGGCGGTTCTGTCGAAGAGCTCATCCTTTTGGTTGGCTGTCGTTTGCAGACCGATATCCGGAACGGTAGCATTTCATGATCCCCGCAAGATCTGAAATGAAAGTGCCAGGTCACTTGGCGGTCGTGTTCCTCCATTATCTTACCTCTTTCCATTGGTCTGATGTCGCCATGATAGGGCTTTCAGCTCCACAACTTCATGTGGCTTGAAAACTTCCTTGTCAAGTGAAGAGTTGTGCCTGCTTTCACATCTAGACCCTGGGCCCCTGGCGTGACGTGCTCCTATGATTGGCTTGTGGTTTTGATATCAACATTGAATTTTCAGCTTCATGAGATGTGAGCCAGGTGGGGCCCATGATGAGGTAAGTAGCTAACGGAGATCTCAGAGTAATTTTGATAATGGTGCACAGACAAAGAAGTCAGTACTGGATGAGGATGAGACTGTGAATATGATGATGTTGATTGTGCAATAGTTCATCCAAGTAGAGGGTATATAACAGCTCTTGTCCTCATGCTTGGAACTCACCTTCATCCATTACCATACTCTCTCCTTTCTTCTTTCTTCTTTCTTCTTCTCTCCATCATTCGTTCTTCTACTCCGTCGTTTGTTCTTCCTCTTTGTCTCTCATTATCTCCCAAGCTTGAGTCAAACCAACAAGGTCCGAAAACATGTTGCTTGAACTCAACTTCCCCACCATGCTTGGTCTGGGTATGGTGACTTTCATGGCCTGCCTCACAGCCAAGCTGTTCGAGACATCCCCTGTTCCTGAAGGAATCCCCTGGGTTCTGAGCAGGAAGGGACTGCTTGGACGAGCCACCGAGCGGTTTATCGGCGTCAACCCCATCGCTTTCATCAAGGATGGATATAACGAGGTTATTTCCTCCCTCCCTAGCATGACAGATAGCATCCGTGCTTGATGCAGAGGCTGACCTGGATCCCCCTACCTCTTAGTACTCCAAGAACAACCAATTGTTCGTGATGCCTAGCGTTAACGAGGGCGATGAGGTCTTGCTTCCTACCAAGGAGTCCAACGCTATCCTGCATGCCAAAGAGACCGATTTCAGTTTTAAGGCGCATATTCTAGAGTTTTTTCAGCTCACGTACACGAGCTGGCCTCTTGCCTTCGCAGAGAAGTACGACTTCTATGTCAAACTGATCAGCAAGGACCTGTCCGAAACTCTCAAGACCCCGGCTGTTGCTGAGTCCCTGGCCTTGGAGGCTCGTGCCTGTCTGTCTGAGCTCTGGGGCGAGGATACCGAACACTGGGTACAAGTTCCTTTGTATGCGTTCATGGAGAAGACTGCTGGACGAATGATCAACGTACTCGCAATTGGACCTGGGCACAGTGATGACAAGGCTCTTTTGGCCGCTCTCACCCACTGTTCCAATGCCATTGTCTTCGGTGCGAACGTCATCAAGGCTTTTCCATCGTTCCTCCATCCGTAAATTTACCCTGTCCCACTGTCGTCTTCCTTGGCTCCCGTCTGACACTTCCACAAGAATCATTGGTCCTATCGTCGGGCTAGTAAATCGCTACTTTGAGAGGGTGTTCCATGCTCGCTTGAAGCCCATAATCGAAAAGAAGATCCAAGATCAGAAGGAAGCCTCTGATTCTGAAGTCCTGAAAGAAAATCTTAAGTCCAAGGTAAAGTCTTGCTGTCATATGTCCTTGAGTTCGATCTTCTGATGTCGTTCAGGGTTCTCTGTTGGACATGCTCGTTCAGGCCGGTATACGCAGCAAATGGCCTATGGAACTTACCACAATGTGGCTGGCTTATCGCATTTTCATGATCAACTTTCCTGGCGTGCATACAAGCGGTGTCTCCGCGACCAGTGTTCTCCTTGATATTCTCAGCTATTCCGATGACGACTTAGTTGGCCTTCTTCGCGAGGAAATCGTGTCAATTGCCTCTGACGGTTCGTGGAATGCTGAAGATCTTGCCAAGGCTGGTTTGCTCGAGAGTGCTGTGAAGGAGAGTCTTCGCCTGAATGGCATCAACGCGGTGTCTCCCACCCGGAAGGTAAGCATTCAGCATACTCTCTTCCATGCTTAATTCCACTTCTCATGTGCTGCATTGCTTCGGCAATTCTAACAAGTTGCTTCGTATCCATTAGGTCGTGGCCACCAACGGCGTCGACCTGGACAACGGACTTCACCTCCCATTCGGAACTAAGGTCGGAATTCCTCAATACGCACTGCACCGTGATAGCGACCTCTACCCTTCCCCGGATCAGTTCAACCCTTTCCGCTTCTATGCGCCCAATGTTCCGGCTGAGGAGAGACGCAATGATTTGATTACGGCCACCAGCGATACCTATGTGGTCTTTGGTCACGGACGCCGTCAGTGCCCTGGACGCTGGATCTTCGCGCACATCTTCAAGGTCCTGATTGCGGAGATGCTGTTGAAGTATGACATTCAGTCGATTGAGACCCGTCCTAAGATCCATAGTAAGTGAAACTCCTCATCATTTCAACGGCTAACCGGCGCTGACCTATTCACTAGGATGGGGTCGTTTCCAACTCCCACCTTTGGCTACCAAGCTCAGTGTTCGTCGCAAGAAGAACATCGTTGCTTGAACTCAGGGTGGATTATGAATCGTTGTGCGAAAAAAATGTGGTCTGAAGTGTGTGAAATATGTACAATAACGACGAAAAAGTGCTTAGATGTGATTTGGTCCGTTCGTTATCTCGAGTCTTTGTGTTGTTGACCTTGCCTTTTTGCTTTCTTGTACAGGGATGGAGTCCACTTGTTGGGATCGGGCAAGTCCTAGATGTCATGTAAAGAGGAACCCTGAACCAGAAGGAAGCAAGATTCAGCAAGTCATAAGCCACATTCGCTGTAAGACAAAAGATATTGAAACAACGTTGAGGTGGCTTGCTATCCTGTTCCACTAGGCCAATGAAGCAATAGTGAACTGCCATAGAATCTCGATGTAATGCACCAGGTAGTGGTAGTGCATCTCCACGGCATCTCACTGTCATTTCACATAAGACAGATTAATAAGGCAATGATGAAAGCATGCAGCTGCCGATTGATGATGCCTTGTGAACAAGCTTGCCATGCGACTCCTTGCGGTGTGCAGTGGTAGGTATTCAGCGTGCAGCTAATTACCCCATAAACCTGGGCATCATCTTTGTAGAATGATGAGGATACCAAGTCCATTTCAGCAGACGGCTGATCATTGCTCAGCATGCAAAGCTCCGGTGAGGTTCCATAACTGTGCATGTCCATGGGCAGTCATTGTTTGGTGCAGATGACGGGAGAATCACAGGATCGTCAGCCTCGGTCCAAAACCGGGCCCCCCCGCGACCGCCGCTATTATTTCACATGCACCGACCGCCGAATACTCCGGGGAAGTTCAGCTTGATTCCTGCAATCTTGAATCCCCATCCCGGATTTTATTAAAAATTACCTTTCACCCTCATCACCGGCTTTTCTTTGAACTCTCCGATCTAGCTTCGATACTTTGACGGTATTTTCAGCGCCTTCTGACGTTCCTTAAGCTATCAACTCCGCTCTCTATCTACATCGTCAACATGACTCTCAAGAACGGTACGCCTATCCATCTACACAGCATCAACCTTCAAGGCTAACAGTGAGTGACTCTTGCAGACGCTTTCCCCTCCTCCGCCGCGTTCGATGTGATCAACTCCGCTCTACAGTCGGATGCTGCCGAGCGTAAAGACGCCATCAACAAGGCCAAAGCCGTGGTCTCCTTCACCCTCAAAAACTCCGCCGGTGAAGAGGAGAGCTGGTACCTAGATCTGAAGGACAAGGGGGTCGTGGGACAGGGAGCCTCTCCCCCGGGTGGCAAACCGGACGGTAAGTATCTCACTGTGCCCGTGGTTTCATACGACCGAATGCTGTCGAAATGTTGATCTAACCTAAATATAGTCACCCTCACGCTTTCCGATGAGGACTTCAGCTCCCTCGTTAGCGGCAAGGCCAACGCTCAGCGCTTGTTCATGGGCGGTAAGCTCAAGATTAAAGGCAACATCATGAAGGCGACCAAGATGGAGCCTGTTCTGAAGAAGGCCCAGAGCAAGGCCAAGCTATAGATACCCCTTGTTGAATTTCTGGATCAGTTCTTGATTCTACCCGCGATCTCTTGCCCTTTCTTGTATAGCTATTCCAAAGATTGTTAGGCCAATTTAAGGACATAGAAAGACCTTCATACTTGATGTAGAATGATTCCCAAAGGGCACCGGCCCGTTATGCCTTGGTAGGGATGAAGGATACAGATTTTTGTAGAGGGTGGCCTCGCTTGGGTGAACTGACAGGGATAGCACACATAGCCTTACGGTCAGCATCGGCGTCTCCAAGAGGAAAGAAGTTAAAGTATGGGTTATGCACGCATGATACAGAGTACTAAGCCTAGCATGATAACTTATCCGCATTTTCAATGTGGGCAGATCCGTGCGGTGTTCCTCATAGTGTAGTTAGTTATCACGCATCAACATATATATTTTCAAACAACCAGGTCTTTTTTCTTTTTTTCGTATCCTGTGGTACCAGGCTAAGACAGTGATGGTTTAGGCATGAAGGGGAAGTGAACTGAGGTACCAGAGGATAACAACCAACATATTCCTGATGAAGGGAGAGAGGGGGGGAGGGAGTGGATGGCTGTCAGCTGCACTGCATTGTTCAAGTTTTTGCCATGGAAACAAGGAGGGTGCATGACCCCGTAATCTTACATGCCTTCCGCTCCTTCTCTTGCAAAGGTCCGGACGGGAGTGTAACAATACCATACCTTCCCCATCTCCAGCGGGAGACGCATTGACGGGGAGAGCACAAGGCAATGAAAGAAATTATCTCTTTCTCAAGCAATGAATAACCCAGAAAAAGGGGGACTGATATTCGAGTCAGTTACAGGAAGCAAGAAGACACCAGGGGAGTTTCTGTAAATCAACCTCATAATGGGTTTCCCAGCGTAGCAACAGTCGCTGTGTATAACTACTCATCAGCTTGCTCTACTGGGTTATTATGTCATGCTGGTCTGATGTTCGCCTTGCGGGTGCTCACGTGATAGTAATTTTTTCTGCCAGCGTCTTCCTTCCTGTCCGCAGGAAGTCGCGAGCCCGCAAAGTGAAGGCTGAAAAACCCACGCCTCCATCCCTTCGCAGGCAGAGCACATCAAAACGGCGGTGATTCCCCATCGAAATACCAATCTCAGTTTGTGAGGCCTGTTGCTCTGCCTCTGACCTAGTCGCATCCGCCTTATTCCCCCGTCTTCCGGCCTGGCTTGTCTTCGCGCGCTGCGCTCCTCATCGCCCCGGATACAGACCTAGAACCAAGTGGGCGACCCTCCTCCGCCTCAGCAAGCTATACGGTACACATCAGTGCTCGAGGAACTCGTAAATAGTGACCGAAGCAATCACCATTTGCGCACCCGATATCGCCGAGTTGCGCAAACCCTCAACCGCCCCATACCTACCCACCCAAACCCTCATCCACTCATTCACTCCACCCGCCGCGCCGCGCCCAGCTTGATTGCAGGCGTGCGCTCTCAGCTTTCGACTGAATCAGCGCGAAAATATTTGGCGCTTGGTTAGGTGAGCTTCCAGCTCTAGAGCAATATATCGCGCTCAAGTTGCTCTCATTTCTGTATGAGAGTCAGTTTGCACGCGAAGCTCCACCAGCCGCTGCTTTGAATATCCCGCAGCTGAGACGTTGCTATAGCTGGGTAATATATGTCTAAAAGAGGCGCTCAGAGTGGCCAAGGTGGTAGCCTTGGTTCGTACATGGCCGATTTCAACATGGACAACACACCGGAAGAAAAGCCACAGCGGGCAACTGCCGCGCAGCTGGCAGCGAGAAAGTGAGTGAAAAGTGAATGTAGACCGACCTTTGCGGGCACCCTCATGCATGAATTTAATTTTACCCTGCAGCCTCGACGTGCCCTGAGTGGAGTAACACGTTGAGATAACTTTCTGTTTCTCTCCCTTGCGTGTTGTTTTCTTTCCTCCCTCCTACTCCCCCATCATCCCATCTCCAAATCCCGTCTCCTCACATCCACCCGTCTTTCCCAATCATCACAAATCACTCCTCACACGTTTTTGACAAGCGTGAATTCCATCTGACAAGCTTTTCAGAATTCGACCTATGCGATCTAGACGTCAGACTCCTGCAGGTTCATCAGGTGCATCCGCGCCGACGTTTGGGGGCGCGTTCAATCCCATCGACCCCAATACAGTATCCTCCACCATGGGTTCCTCACAACCCCCCTCTACTGGGTTCACATTTGGACAAAACCAGAGTTTCCCGGGTGCCAATTCGACGCCCAATCAATCCACGCAGCAAAATGGCTCGACCCCGTTCTCTTTCGGAGCAGGTGGTTCAGCTGCGCCAGGATCCTCTTCATTCAGCTTCTCCTCATCGTTCGGTGGCCCACAGGTAAACAATCCTTTTTCAAGTACGAGCACTGGCAGCTCGCAGTCATCTCAGCAGCAAGGAAGCTTCTCCGGATTCCAAGGCTTCAACTCTGCGTCAGCTGGAAACCAGTCTTCAGCAGCGCAACAGCAGCAACCTCTACCCTCTGGCTCTCTCTTTGGAGGCGGAATCGCCCAGAATAGTACTGGAGGTCTTTTTGGCGCTAGCTCCAATGCTGGTTCCTCTACGCAGAATGGGAACGCTACACCTACAACTAATATCTTCGGTCAGAGTAACACCACTTCTGCACCTTCGAGTAACATTTTCGGCCAGGCCAGCGCAAGCAAGCCTTCGGTATTCGGCCAATCTAGTCCTTTTGGCTCAGACTCAATGCACACCTCCCCAGATGCTAAGTCCGTGAGCAGCCCAAAGCCATTGTTTTCCAGCACAAGTATTGGTTCGACACCTAGTTCACCAGCTCCTGCCAAGGACGATGCTTCGAAGAACGAAAGCAAACCACTCTTCGGCAGCGCTTTGACTGGCGCGTCGACCCCCTCTAGCAACTCTCCCGCGAAGTTCTTGTTTGGAGCCAAGTCGACCGAGCAGCCTCCTGCATCCGCTCCGATTTTTGGTGGCACTTCCATGCAGACTACGGCTGCCTCTACAGCATCAACATTGTCACCAGCGCCTGCTGCTACGTCGACTCCATTCGCTGGTCTATTCGGCGCTGGGTCGTCAGCTAGCTCGTCCGCCCCTCTCAAAAATACTTTCCAAGCGTCAGGTGCACTATCCACGCAGACGGCATCCGAAGAGAAGAAGGAGCAGGAAGCTAAACCTGCGGATACACCTAAGAATCTCTTCCAATTTAATTCGTCCACGACCACCGCAACCCCATTGTTTTCAAACGGTGGTGGCAGCTCTTCGACTAAATTCGCTCAAACACCTTCAATTGGAAGCCTTTTTGCACCGAAGACGACAACGGCCGCAGACCAGGAAGAGCCCAAGCCTGCATTATCAAATCCTTTCGGTAGTTCTTTCAATGCGCCAAAGCCCGCGACACCGAGCAAGCCGGAGTCTGAGTCTAAGCCGGCCCCTGCAAATCCTTTCGGCAATTTATTCTCACCTAAGCCCGCTGAGGCACCCAAGCCCAGTCAAGCCAAGGAATCATCCAATATCCTGACGTCCTTCTCCTCTAATGCCCCCGTCAGTCCCGCTCCCCCAACACCCAGCCTCTTCACCTCAAAACCAGCAACTCAGACTCCCGCGGCGGCCCCCCAGGCTCTGTTCCATGTCAACGGGGACAAGCCAACCGCGTCAGATTCAGGCAGTCAGTCATTCAGGTCTTCCACTTTCAACAGTTTGGAATCTCCTAAAGTTGCAGGAATTGTGGACCATGCTGTCAAGGCTGATGCCGAAACGGTTCATCGTCTGCGTACATTGAATGAATGCTTTAAGCGTGAGATGGCTAAGGTTGATCCCTCTAGTGGTAGTTTTGATGCTATTTTGCAGTATTATCTGCGTGTGCGTGATACGATTGGAATGCCTGTCGCTACTAAGCGCAAGGCAGCGGAAGACGTTTCCAATGGCATTGAGTCTAAGAAAGTGAAAAATGGGACCCCCATCGATGGGACTATCCCGACCATGGAAAACCCTGCTCCTGCTGCAACCCCCAATCTTGCCAAGACATTTGGGTCAGCCCAGGACGCCTCTCCTAACAGCAAGAAGAGAAGACCAGATGACGAGAGCGAAATCAACGGCACCCCAAAGCGTGTCAATGGAGACTCGACTACTGCGAACATCTTTGCACAGTCATTCTCTAAGTCCAAAGCTTCTGAGTCTGCTGAGGACATCTCTAATAAGGAAAGCTCCTCGAAACCGTCCACTCCAGCTTCCAAGCCTGCGCTGTTCCCTGCAACACCAGCGACTGAGCCAGCCAAGCCGCAATTTTCGTTCTCAAGTTCAACCACCCAGGGCTCAACATCTACTTCTTTATTCTCCTCGTCAATGTCAAGTGCGACCCTAAATTCCAGCGCATCTAGCAGCACTGCCCCAAAGAATCCTTTCGTTCTTAAACCACCTGCCGATCAAAAGACCGGAGCTGCTGCAAGCACCATGCCTGGTCTTCCGAAATTCAGTGCCCCGGCCGGCGGCGACTTCTTTGCTCAGTTCAAGGCTAAATCCGACAAGGAGGCCGAGAAAGAGAAGGCGAAGCGCAAAGCAGAAGACTTTGATTCTGAAGAAGAGGACGAAGCTGAGTGGGAACGTAAAGACGCCGAAGCCCAGCGCAAAAAGCAAGAAGAATATGCCGCTAGAGCCAAGAGACAGGCCAAATTTGTGCCTGGCAAGGGTTTTGTTTTTGAGGACGAAGCTACTGAGTCAGAAAAGACTGGAGAAGATGCTGTTACTTCGGACTCCAGTGCTTCCGTTTTTGACAACCAAAATAAGTCTGCGACCAAGTCCAATAATATCTTTGGACACCTTTCAGCTACTCCCTCTGAAGTCGATGACACGGTCGATGATGAGAACAATGATGAGGACAATAACACAGAGGCAGCCTCTGACATTGGCGACGATCAAGATGATGTTGCCAAAACTTCTACTAGCGGGATTGCTTCCACTGCGGCAGATTCTCCTGCGCTAAGCAGCGAGAATGGTGATTTCTCCACAGCGCTCCAGAACTCGAAGCCTGTTAGCAGTACAGATGCAACTTCGGGCGGCCGAAGCTTGTTTGATCGTGTCTCTTATGATGAAGGCGGCAAACCTAAGCGTCAAGCCGACGGCGAACAGAAGAACCCTGTTTCTACACTATTTGGCTCCCCGAGCTTCTCTTCGTCCCAGAACACACCAGCCTCTTCCACACAGAATAGCACTTCTGGGTCCGAGAAGCCTGCGGCAAAGCCTGCGATAACCAATCCATTTGGGTCGGCAAATACTGGCTCTAGCATTTTCAGCTCCGCCGTCTCCAGCCCCGGTGGCGCCACCCCATCCATCTTCTCTAAGCCATCTGGTGATAACACCTGGAAACCTGACTCGCCGATTAAGTTCGCAGCCAGCCCTTCAGCTTCCGGCTCTGCAACACCCGCGGCATCCGAGGCCCCTAAACCATTCACTTCTCTCTTCGGTGCTCCCTCATCTTTGAGCAAGCCTGGTACCGGTTCTACACAGCCTTCAGCAGGGTTCTCTTTCGGCAATCCCTCGCTTCAGCCTCCTTCTGCAACAGGCTCGTCCGTCCTTGCATCGGCTACTACTAGCCGCCAGTCCACCCCTGGTGTGTCTGAGACTGGAGTAGAAGAGGCAGGGGACGGCGATGCAGCCGAAAACTTACCCCAAGCCGATCTTCGCACAGGAGCCGGAGAAGAGGATGAAGAGGTCCTTCTGGAGAACCGAGCTCGTGCAATGAAACACACTCCAAGCGCGTGGGAAAGCCAGGGCCTGGGATTCGTCCGCATCTTGAAGCACAAGACCACCTCCCGCAGTCGTATTCTGGTCAGAGCCGACCCGAGTGGGAAGGTTATTCTCAACACGTACCTTGTGAAGGCCATCTCTTATAAGGCATCGGGCAACAGCGTCCAGTTTATGGTGCCACAAGCCGAAGGCCCTCCTGAAATGTGGGCGCTGCGCGTCAAGACGAAGGACGATGCAGAACGTCTAAGCAAGGCTATGGAAGAAAACAAGGCTTGATTTCGGATTGGGTCACCACTCAAGTTTTCATGATCAATTTGGCGGGCGTCATGTGCGAACGAGTGTCCTGGTTTGGTTTTGAAAGTCTTTCTTCGTCCAACTGTTCAAGGCAATCTTTCCTTTCAACGCGCGAAACGTCTGGACAAGGCTTCTCTATTCTCTCTCGTCTTATTTGGATGTTTTCAATGCATTAGAGAACATCATTTTTCCCACTGCGCGATCTACAAAGTCAAGCCAGGGTTAGTTTCGAATGTTGTGTCAGTACCGCACGAGTTTTTCTGGTGATGTAAGTCTGATCCTTACCTATTTCAGCCGCCTAATCACCATCTCGCTGTGAACTTGACCAACTTCCTGAAATCGACTTCTCATCCTTGACCGTTTCTTGTCCATGCTTTTCTCATATCTTCGAGTAGGAGGGAAAGGATTGGCTTGCCCCTCCCAGGTTTTCAAGGCATCTATGTATGTAAAGTTTTGCTCTTCGTTCTGATTGTCTCCCTGCATTTCTCTCGAGTTGTAACGCCACTGCATTGTCGGGAAATAGCGTCGTCGTCGTTAATCTGCTTCTTGTCCATTCTGTCCACGCTGGAGAAAACAGGCGCATCTAGCATAGCGAGTTGTCCGTGGATTTGAGAGAAAGGCAAAACCTGTTTTCTAATTTCTTTTTTCTCCTGCACCCGTCGAAATTGGGGAAATTTGTCATTTTCGTGTTCATATGGGACTTTCAATTCTTGTTTCCAAGTGTCTCTTTGGTTGCCAATGAGATTTGTTGTTGTATTACTAGAGGCAAGAAGACTTTGATTTCTCAACATCAATTTGTTGTTGCTTGTCAGCTCGATACACACATATGATGAGCTACATGGAAAAGAATCATAATACCGACTGGCCTGCGTGAACATTATCGGAACAAACTGTAGCATCAGGACATGATCCACTTCACAGCTTATTAGTATGCTACGCAATCGACTACAGGAATACATATACGAAGCAAAGATGAGAACAACATAGAGGGGAATTTTTGTTTTTGGTTCCAGCAAACCAACCCGACATCACATTGTCCCATTCATTTTTCTTTTCTTTCTAAGAGGAAAAGAAAAGATGACAGATTGTGTCATACTAATTCGAAGGTCCATAATTTTTTTCAACAGAGGGATATCAAGCACAGTCAGTTGTTGATGATGGTTTAAAAGTTAATACATTTACTCATCGTCAACAACGGCGGTGTGGAGACCCTTGGCCTCCTTGACGTTGACGGCCTGGACGTAGGAGTAGAGCTTCTCCTTGGCGCCCTCCTCGTCGTTACGCTTGCGGGAGATGCGGACACGGAGACGGAAGGGGACACCCTTGATACCGGCCTCCCAGACCTTCTTGTTGAGCTGGGGGTCGACGCGGACGTCGGTGGTGCCCTGGATTGATCCGGGGGTGGTTAGTCATGTCTTGGGTTCGACATATACACCGGCAGAGGTGTACAAGTGGGGAGGGGAAAGGAGGACTCACCATAGCACGCTCAGCGAAGGCGCGGATCTCCTTGATAGCGCGGGGAGCACGCTTCTTGAAGCTAACACCGTGCAGCTATTGATACCGAAAAAGAAGAAATATTAGTCTTCCGCCCGAATGCCATCTTTGAGATATTTAAAAACCAAGAGATGTGTGTTGGGGACAAGTTGTGGAGAAGATCCCGCAAGAGGAAAAAAAAAAGATGAGAAAATCATTTTTTTTTGTTTCCTTTTGCGGGATCCCGGCCTTGAGGTGGACTTCATAAAACTAATTCTTCTTTTTGGAAAGAGAGAGACGAGTGTGACTGGGGGAGAGAGAGAAGAATGAGTTTTACATCATTTCCCCTCCCTCTTCCCTTGTCAATAGGAAACCCCCGAAAGTTGTTCCTCCACACAATCTTTTCTTTTTTCTTTCTCGACGCGCAACAACGATCAATTTCCCCCCAATGCGGCGCTTCTCGTTTACCCCCTTGTCTTTTCAGATATCAAAAGGTATAGAGAATTTTGGCTTTGTTGCGCCGCTTCGTGGTTCTCATCGCCGTATGTTGCGTTTTGTCTTTTGTGTTCTCCGTCCATGGCCTCGGACAACGAATCTGAATCTTTCCTTCCCGCGCGGGTTGAGGAATCGTTCGATTGTCGTTTGAGGGGGAGAAGGGGAGCAAAAGCGGGCTGATATCGCAGTGCGTGTTTGTATGTTTCAACGTACTCTCTTGTGCATGTTGATGGTGTACTCGCGGGACACCACATCGGCGATGGCCGAGCGGGTCTTCTTGCCGGTCTTCTGGACGGTGCTGGACATTTCTGCAATTCGAACAAGAAATGCGGTTAGTTTTTTTGAGACCAGACGGGCGAGAGAAATGGCGAGTCTGCAGCGTGATGGCAGGGCGACAATAACTCACTGAATAGGGACAGAGATGTCGGCTGTCGTTGGCTGTAGTGGTCGTCGACGGTCAAGGATGGAGGAGATTTCGAGATGGTCGGGTTTTCGCTGGTGGGAATTCCAGTGCGGGCTCGCTTATCGCTGGGGGCGACGGTGATTGGTTCAGAGGTAGGCACGTGATGTACCGCCCAGCGGGTATCTTTCCTTCATCGCCTCAGGCAGAACAGCCAGCCTGAGGCAGGAAGCAAGCGCCAAGACCGGTTGCGGCTCACGTCGGTCCGAGATCGAAGGTCGCATGCCCACCGGCCTGGCCTGGTAGGCCGATCCGGGGTGAAACCACGCCATTCGGGCACTGATGAACTATGCCATTTCTCCAGACTCAAAGCCCCTGGACCTACAAATGTGGGGTTGGACGCGGCTTTATGTTGTTAGCCTCTTACATCACCATCACTGGAGGTTGTCATGGCAAGAGCTGTGCTGGGTGACATCACAGTCTCAACTTCACTCAATCCCTAGTGATAGGAGAAGTGCCTCCAATCTCGTCTAAACAGAGCTACTGCGCGGTGGTGGGGAAGTCTCGTCGAAGCCTTCCTGTTCCGGTGGAGATACGTTCTACAACTCGAGATAAGCCTTGATAAACTCCTTATCTATCTGTGTGTCCATCAATTCTGGCCTTACTTACACTACACAGTACAGCCAAGCCTCTGCTATCAATGGAATGGAAAAAATGGAAGGAAGACGTCCGAAATTGTGTATACTCCGTCCTGTACTTGACCTACCACTACTACCAGTTCTGCATATCGTATCAAGGCAGGCTGAAGTCGTCGTAGGTGGGTCTGTACCTTCAGCGCTAACCCGGGGGGCTTATCTTCAAGGGGAAATCGCCTGATATACTGTGCAGTAGTAGATCCTCAGTCTCATATATGTGAAAACAGTGGAACAGGGGTGACTAAATGGAAACTGGCCGAGTTTAAGGTTATTTGATGTGCCTTTTCCCCAGATCCGCCCTCAGACTTTGTTCCAACTTATCTCACCTTCTTCTCTGTCGAAGTCATTCTTCTTCTTCTTCTTCGCATCGTAGTCGCTGCACCTCTTAGAGTCTGGAACTCATTGTTTCCATCCTTAGCATATAAGCCGTCGATTTGCCGTCTGCTACACACTTCCCCAACATGTCCAAGCCACTCAAGGCCAGTGGCGAGCCCGGCAGCGAGGTCAAGCCGGAACTGGGCGAGGTTGAGAATGGCGACACTTTTGCACATGACGATGTCTTTGGTGTAATATCAGAGGATGGTCCAAATTACAGGAATGTGAGTACAGCCTACATGCTTCAAGTGACATGCACTGACATTCCCAGGTGGGCTGGCTCGGAACCTCGATTTTGATGATGAAGACTCAGATCGGCCTGGGAGTCCTCTCAATCCCTTCCGTCTTCGATACCGTTGGCATTGTCCCTGGGGTCATCCTTCTGTGTGTTATAGCTGGCATCACCACTTGGTCAGATTACATCGTGGGTATCTTCAAGCTACGACACCGTCACGTCTACGGCATCGATGATGTTGGCCAGCTCATGTTCGGTCGATGGGGCCGCGAGTTCCTTGGTTGGGCCTTTTGTCTGCTCTTCGTCTTCACCGCAGGCTCCGCGATGCTCAGCACCTCCATTGCGCTGAACGCCATCTCCATGCACGGCACATGCACGGCCGTCTTTGTGGCTGTTGCTGCCGTGATCCTATTCTTGCTTTCTAGCATTCGGACGCTGGGTCGTATCACCTGGCTGGCATGGGTTGGCGTCGCATGCATTCTTACCGCTGGTGAGTCAGATTATCTACCGAGAATGCAAAAAAAGAATAAGAAGACGGTCTAACTACCAATCCAGTTTTCATTGTCACCATTGCCGTGGGGGTTCAGGACCGTCCGGCAGCAGCGCCTCAGGAAGGGGTGTGGAAATCTAATTACAAGGTCATCCAAAGCCCCAGCTTCACTGACGCTATTTCTGCCATCAACACTCTGGTCTTCGCGTATGCGGGAACGCCGGCCTTCTTCTCCATCGTAGCCGAGATGAGCGAGCCACGCCATTATACCAAGTCCATGATACTCTGCCAAAGTGTTGTTACGATTACTTATATCACCATCGGCGTCGTCGTCTACTATTACTGCGGTTCCTACGTCGCGTCGCCCGCTCTGGGCTCGGCCGGCCCATTACTCAAGAAGATCTCCTATGGTATCGCCCTACCCGGCTTATTGGTCTCTGGAACACTGTCAGCCCACGTTAGTACCCATCTCCCGCTGTTAACATACTCTCCGATTTGAGGAGTCATGGACTAACTCCTCGCAGTATTCCAGCAAGCACATCTTCGTCCGTTGCCTGCGAGGCACACGGCACCTGACCGCCAACACCGCCAAGCACTGGATCACCTGGATTGGCTCGACATTCAGCGTCAGCATGATTGCCTACGTCATTGCCAGTGGGATCCCCATCTTCAACACTTTGATTTCTCTCGTCGGGGCTCTTCTGGGGACCGTCACCTGCTTCCAGCCCATGGGCTGTATGTGGCTTTACGACAACTGGAGAAACGAACGAACCACCCGGTGGTACATGATGGTCGCCTGGAGCGGCTTCGTCATCATATCGGGGATGTTCCTGATGGTGGCCGGCACGTACAGCTCGATTGTGGACATCATCGACTCCTCCGGATCCGGGGCTTGGAGCTGCGCCGATAATTCGAGCTCTGTCTGAAATACAGCAGGCGAACTTAAGTATATACCATCCGCGAGTATATAGCTATGACGAAATTGATGAGTTTACGCTTTTAATGAGCCGCTACCTGTTCACATGGTTACTAAGTTACCGTTGTTCCCCAACCTAGCATTTCGGTTCTGGATGTAACTTAAATCCCCATACAATTACCCAACACAGTATTCCGTAGATCAGGGTCACGACAAGCATGACACTAGGTAGTTAAACATAAGCGCTAGTAGCAGTTCCACGGAATGACCTGCCGAACCGGACCTAATCAGGGATGGATGGACTAATGTTATCTGAGCGTCCAGCCTCTCCCATCAATCAGGACCCCCAGGTATCGGACCTACTTTTATCGCTGATCGCTACCCCGCGCTCTGGCCAATCCATATCCGCGATCACCTTCCCAAAGCATGAGTGTGCAGCGAGCGATGCCTTGAAGGGAATGAACTTTGCGGATAACCGCTCCACTCCATCTATCATATACAGCAAAGGGGTATCTCAGCAACCTCACCCACCTGTCCAACTGTGTATCACCAGCTTGCCTTCCCATCCGACTAGCACGATACGGAAAACCACCGGAATGACCTACTTAACTCGGCTTATCGCCTCCGTGCTAAGTACCAACCCGCCCTCCCCCCCCTCGGCTGGCTAATTCATAAATGCGGAGATGGATCTTCTGCTAACAAAGTAGTACATGAAATCTGAGGGGCGCTCGTAGACACCAAATGCTAATCTTTAAGTCTCCATGGGTTGGTATAGTCTGAGGGGGGTTATAAAGTGTCAATAAAAAAGGTAGTTCGATCGGGATGGGCGCGACTTATGCTGTTTCCATTACGTGAAGCGTTGGCTATCTGTATCGTATGATTTTTTGTTTTCTCTTTTTTTGTACTTGGAGGGAGGAGGATCAGGTCACATCTGATGGGTGTTGGAATCACGTATCACTTCAGGTCCATTTCCTGATAGCTGTAGCTCGAATTCGGTACTGGCTACGAGGGAGAAGTTGTAACAGTACTAATGGGGTACCTAAACAGTTTCGTCGTATCACAAATCAACGTAAATACTACCCACCAGCCTGATCAAATTGCAATACGTTGCAGCACCAAGAACATTTGTAAAAACGCTCGCTGAACCACCACCACCACCACGGTGACGCTGAGAGGTCCTTAAGTTGCTCCATGTGGCCCCTTCTCACCCAGTCGTAACCAAATCAATCTCCTGATGCTAGTGCACTGAATCTGCCCGGCTTCAGTTTTAAGGGACGCACTTTTCCCCGGTTGATGGTCGACTATCATCAGTAGGGTAGTAGATAACACCTCTGAATTGACTTGGCCAATATCTGGTGATCTTACTTGGAAAGCAGTTACCGATCACGTAGCCCCTATGTATTCAGACTCGCCGAACGTCGCCTCCTGAAAGAGGAACAGCCTTGCGCATGTTTGTCGCGTTGCGTCGGGCTAAACAGTAAGTAGTAACTTAGTGAAGGGAATTCCCCTTCGGCTCCCGCTGGGTTCCATTGCTTGTATCATCCTCAGTTCCCGTCTTCAGCATCGTCCGCATACCACGAGCGAAGAAGATAGGACCAGGCTATCATTAGTTAGAGTTGTGTAGTATGTGAAACAATTTCTAGTTAGGATACTTAAGCTACACAGAGTGCCCATGAATCACAATAGAGCATACGAAACATTTTCAATACACCCAGAATCGGTATGTAAGAGCACCTCTACGACTCACGCGATACTTTCCTACTTGCAGAGAAATTAATCCTAGTGGATATTCACTACAAAGAAGAAACATAGCAAGCCTGCTTGATCATTCATCACTCGTCTATTGTGCTGCGTAAGATCGATACTGCAATCGGTCTACGTATTCACTGCCGACCTACTGGCTGCCGGCGCTCACATCCGGATACAGGTCAAACCGCCGCTGGGTGTAGATCGGAATGCCCTTTCGCGTACTCTGAATCGTTTCGTTATCCAGATCCGCATAGATGATATCCTCCTTCTCCTCCGTCTCCGCGAGGACCTTGGCGCTGGGGTCGACAATCAGGCTGTGACCCCAGGCATGGTACGAGGCCTCCAGATCCCTCGCGGGGCTGCAAAGAGCCGTATACACCTGGTTGTCGACCGCACGGGCCCGGGCCAGCAGGGACCAGTGCAGCGGGCCGGTGGTCGTGTTGAACGCACCGGGGTATACAAGCAGGAAGGCACCCTTCCGGGCCGCGATCATGGCAGCCTCCGGGAAGCGGATGTCGTAGCAGATGGCGAGTCCGATCTTGCCGTAGTCGGGGAGGTCGACCACCGTCAGCTGGTTCCCGGGACTCAGAACCTCGCTCTCCTTGAAGGTGATCTTGCCGGGGATGTCGATGTCGAAAAGGTGGGTCTTACGGTGAGTGCCAATCAGGGCTCCGGAGGGAGAGAAGACGAGGGAGGTGTTGTAGTATTTGTTGGTGGTGGGTTCAAGCTCGGGAATGCTGCCACCCACAAGGTAGGCTTTGGCCTCGGCGGCGATGGCGGAGAGTGCATGGTAGGATGGGGACTGTTCTTTGGTCGGGGGCGAAGGAAGAAGCGTCTCAGCGTACTTGGGAAAGAACTGCGTGCCGTAGGGGGAGTTGAAACATTCCGGGAGGACGATGAGAGAAGCGCCGGCTCTAGCAGCCTCGAGGACTTTGCTGCGGGCGTGGGCCAGGTTCACGGCCTTATCGGCGCCTAGTTGAAAATGGTGACGGATTAGAGGAGGAGCAGACTCGAGGATTTTGAGAGAAAAATCACCTACCAGAGGCCAGCTGCACGAGAGCAAGCTTCAATGGTTTCTTGAGAAGAGATGCCATGATTGTGAGGTGCTGAGAAACAGGCAGATGAGGGGATGGTTGTTGCGGTGATGAAAGGGAGTTTGCCGGCGATTGCGGGGGAAGCGGCTTTCGCGCCGAACATCGGGTCTATCGGGTCTACTCCAATTCTCTTATCATCTCCATCGCTGACTCCAAATCAGAACAACGATAACATGCTGTACTCAATCTAGAGAGCACTGTACGACCTATCTCTCACTCGAAAAATGTACGATGTCGCGACAGCCAAAAGAGAACTTCAGCGGAGGCAGCTGAGTTCAGACGACGTCCCAACTCAGAGTCCAGTGCTAACAATATCGCGGCCCTGGAAAGCCTTCATGCCTACATACATCCACTCAGCTCGGAAAATCCAAACTCACCAATGAGATTCGATGCAGGCACAAAAATCGCTCGATGGAACATTTGAAAGACGTCATTCGTCTCTTGTACTACATTGCCCTACCAGATTAGCACTAGCCACATTCTTCAAGTCGCTCTTCAAGTGATGAATGCTAAGTTGTCATTCCGAAACCGTGAAAGCGCATCTCAAAGACAATCTGCAGGAATGCACGATCAACATTATGACGCAATGTGCCCTATGATTCTATGAATAGAGTTATGCCCTGTTTCTGCCATCGGCATAAAGCTTGACTCATGTGAGGCTGAAACTCTGCGTTTGAATTCGCATGGGAATGCGATATGCATGCGGCTAGGGCATACACATCTATTCTTATGCACCAATGTGCATCCCTTCGATTCCTCTGCTGTCAACACATATGCGGAAGTTTAGACTTGACACAGCCTTATGGAGTGTCGTGTCGCATTAGGAGTGTAGACATTGTTCTGCTGCACCTGCCCTGAAGAAGTAGTTGTCTACGCTTCAGGAAGGACTCAGCTTCAGCTGGTGTCAACTGTCTACAACTTCCGGACAGTGATTATACTTATAAAAGGCAGGATTAGGGCTCGTTTGTCACTCACCAAGTCAAGCAATTCAGTTTATCAAAATTAACGCAGATCGTGATCTACCTGAACATTCAATCTTTGTCATTGGACAACCTTTGAACTTCGCCACTTCTTCTGGGTCAAATCAACCATGACCATGCCATCCCTTCGCTCTAACGCTTCCCTATTGGGCCTTCTTATGCTTCTGTATGCCTTCTCGACTATCTCCCTCGTGGAAGCCGGCCCAGTCGCGCCGCAGCATGCTACCAACCAGGTAAGCCCACGTGGTGTGTTTGTCACCAGAGTGCCTCTCGCTCACAATCGCATTAAAACCACCATTCGGTGGAGATTGCCTCCATCAATGCGCGAGTGTCACAGAATGAGCATCTTGTAGAGAGGTTCAACCCTGCCGATGACGCCTTGGACTCAATCCAATCTGTCACCAAGATGAAGCGAGGTGATACCGACAGCTCTGACGACGACGACGATGACGATGACGATGATGATTTTATCGAGCCATCTGTCAGTTACTCCTTGCTCGGCAAGGTTTCGACTATCATTGATCATCTGCGGCGCTGAGAAACGTCAGCAGGTAAATTTAGGTCAGTCGACGCACAGCGGCTGGGTAACTGTTCTATATTGTGATACGGAGTCTGCTTTGTTCTCTTGAGAGATCGATAGTCTTGCATTTCAGCTCCTCCTGCTTTCATCCAGATGCGTGTTTGACACTGCATTCATTACTGAGGCCTTCAGCCTATTCTACCTCGAAAGCCTTGATTTATCTACCTTTCTCCGTCACGAGTCTATGCCCCGATTGTATTCGAATAATGCTCCGCAAAGTCCTGCCAATTATCTATCGTACTCTATTCAACTACCTGTGTAGGCTATAAATGACTTCTGATCTCGTAGACCCTCTCATCGAGCGATCCTCGTTCCGATTACTAAGTTCGTCTTCCGATAAATATACAGTTTTACGCCGGTGCAGCGTATTAAGCTACCTGTTATACCGCAGCCTGATGAATGATTATAAATATCTTCCCGCAATGTCTTGGAATCATATTTTCCCGAACTCCAGGATCGTAGCACCAATGATATCACCAGTGCCATAATTTCCACCCGAATCATGCACAAAACAGCATGCCTTGAAAACCAATGGCTGCGACGCGAGTCGCGCTTACGGGGTATGGGGGGCCAGATCGGCCCACAGCGGGTTCTTCGACGCCCAACTCTCGTTTCTGAGCGTTAGCGCCGCTATCCTCTATGCCGATTTGCCTCGAGAGTCAAGACGTTCTAAAATTGAGACTCCATTCTAGACCCGGCTACTGATTTTCCAACACCCACTGTTGCGTGTCTGGAGACGTTGATCAGATACCATGGGTATGTCGGAGGACGCACCAAAGCGAATGAAGTCGGGCGAAATTATACCCGCCGGACCAAGCTTGGTTAACGCAATCGCTTTGTTCTGTTCTAGTCTCCATCCGAGGCATGAAGGCTGTCACTAGTTAAAGACGATAGACTTGTTCTCTTCCCGACGAGCCGTTCTCTTCCCGACGAGCCGACCTCGGCCACACCCCCACAGTCTGCGGAGACTGACAGGAAGGAATCTCTCACCAACGGTCCTGGACAAGCCGCATGACACGTCACTGGGAAAAAGAAAACCGTTTTACGACAGGCGAGAGCTCAAAAGTGTCAGGGAAACAACTTGAGATGACGAAGTGCTGGTCACGAGTCACAGATCTTCCTCCTCGGATGGAGAGGCGGGGCTACTCCCGGTATGTACATAACTACATTCACAATATAGAAGTTATGCCTGACGAATCTCAAGTTGTCAAAAGTACGGAGTACCTGTACTCACTAACTACTTCCCCCCTGGGTGATAGACACACACTATTCCCAAAGGAACGGACATCTCCGAGTAGGTTCGAGTCGGAGCGAAGAGCGTAATTTAAGTCTTGGATCGAAAGCAGTTAAGGCTGATGGCGACAAGGAAGGGTCCAAACCGGAAAAAATTGGAGCCATATTCGAGATTGCTTTTACAGTGGCGCAGTTGGGGTAAGATTAAGTGTTCCTGTGAAGTGAAAGAGGGAGCGATATTCCTCCCTGATCTCGTGAAAATCCGATCAAGATCTGTTGGATAACTAACTAATTATCCCTTTGGGCTTGTGTAATAGGCATTGCACTGCCCTGCACTGCATTGCACTGTAGTTAATGAAGGGTTGTTAACAAAGGAGAGGCTCTCACGGAACAAAAGGCCGCTTCGCTTCCTCCCGGCCAAAACTGGACGCCGGAACCCGATCCGCCGCCACGTCCAATAAAGCAAATAAAGGGGCAATATATGATAACGCCCTTTGATATGTACGGATGTACGGAGTTAACTGTTGTAACTGTAACTTAATACTGAACAGGATGTAGTTTGAATAGACTGCTCCAGTCTCTCCCCTATCTCATCTCCTTTCTTGTCTCTTGGAAGTCTGGCCCATTCCCTCCCATCCCTCCCACCACGCCCTACGGAATACTAAATATCCAGTATATCCAGTGTATCCAGTGTATTCAGTGAGGATCCACTGCTCCAGTATCCATCCAAGGTTCAGGCCTCATTACTTCTTTCTTTTACGCAAAAGGAAACTCGCCCCTCTCTTCCAGAATCAGAATCAAAAACCACAAAAGAAAAAAAAAAAAAAAAAAAAGTGAAAGTTGGCCACTGTGGGACCTGTGGTTTTCTTTTCTCGCTCTAGCCTTATAATCTCGGGTCCAGGCACAATATACGCGCGCGCGCTCTCTTCCTCCATCCCCCTATCTATCTTTTCCCCTTCCCCATGTCTTGATAATTCCATCCTCCACCTTCATCACTTTTTAAGTCATTTCCCCCCTCGACTTTTCGAGAGGAAATTACTTCCATCTAGCATAGTCAAGAACGGTGCCACTTTTGATTACAGCGGTAATATCACCATGTTCGAGGACTTCTCTTTCTCGTCTCCCTCCTCCACTCGGCCTCCCCGCCTGGCCCTGGACAACGATGAATACCACCGCCGCACCCTCGACCACGACAGCGGATTGATCTCCCCGTTGTCCTCGCGGTGTCCCTCCCCACGCTCCTCAGCGCAGCGCTTTCCGCGCACCCTTTCGCGCTCGTCGCGAGCCTCCTACTCCCGAGGCGGCCCGGCTCAAGCGCCCACCTCCGTCCCCTTCTCCGCATACGAGCAGAAGCGCTTCTCCATCAGCACCCTCACCAAGAAACTCCACGAGCATACCCTGCAGAACCCATCCGGCGGCGCTTCCGGTAATGCCTTTCCCGCCATCTGCGATGACCGCTTCCCCGATGCGCCCATCTCTCCCACCTCCCCTTCCGACCTCCACTTCAGCCACAACCACAATCACAGCAGCAGCAGCCCCAAGCTCTTCCCCGGCTACGTCCTCACACCCCCAGACACTGACCTGGACGATGAATCCCTCACCTCCGGCTCCCTCTCCCCGACCTTCCCACCTACCTCCTCCTCCCCATACCTGAACCCCACGTCCGCGCCCGTCGCGGAAAGCTACAACTCCCCGACCGACTCCACAACCCCAATGGACCTCAGCAACGCAGACGATCAAGAACAACTCAGCTACCACAACCCCTACACCACCACAACCGTCCGCGCCCAGCGCCAACACATCTCCCGCCTGCAATACTCCAACCCCACCGACCTAGAAGCCATCCGCCTGGCCTTGATCTCCGAAGACGAGGCCCTGCGCACCGCCGTCTCCAATAACTACTCCACCTGCGAAGACGACTGGCACCCTAGCTCGCTCCCCCCGCAGTCCTCCCCGCGCAGACGCGCCCTCACAGCTTCGTCCCGCGGCAGTCGGTTCCGTCCCGGCGGCGGCGGCGGTGGCGCTACAGACGCATCCTCCTCCTCCCCTACGTCCGCATCGGCCTCTTCTTCCTCGTCATCGTCAGCGGGAGAATCTTACCCCCGGTCAAGGAGAAAGAGCAGCGTCAGTGCGCTGCAATCCTCTTCTCGGCGCATCGAGAAGAGCTATCATCATTTCAGCTCGACCCGGGACCTGCGCAAGAAAAGTGAACAGGGACTGCGGAGGAAGAGTCTTGTTAGTGCGGCGCTTGCTTCGATGGTTGAGTGAGGTGGGACGGACCTCTCATCGTCTTAACCTTGCTTCGATATTTATAAATATACATGTCGCTTGTCGTGGGTTGGATATGTCACTTCTAACTACTACGCGTGTTCCTTTCTTTCGGTCTGATGCCTGCTCTGGTATCTTTCACCTTTTTTTTTTCTTCTTTAAGGCTTTCTCTTCTGGTTGGATTTCTCTTGTACTATATCCTGGTTCCACTACTGCTCACATTCGATGTTGCTTCCTTCCACTATTACTCTTCTTATGGCAATGCTTTTCTTTCAGGGTTTGGAATTTGCTTGTGCATTGTGTGCATGTCGAACAAAGAAAGATACCCAGACTGTCTGCTTTTCCTATCTTGGTCATCACTTTACTTATTTACTCGATTTATGGTACATTTAAATTTCATGGCTCCTCTGCGCAACGTGGATATTCTCAGAGGCGCAGCGCGAAAAGTCACTTATATACTATCTAAACGCTACTTCCATTCTTCTTTTCAGTTATACATGTTCATACGTCCCTCTGTTCGGCCCATCTCGTACTTTTATTCTGGACTTCCTCAACGAAACACCTTAAAGCCTAAGCGTAGCGTACAAACTACCTCAGGGATCCGGACCGCCTGGCAACTAACACAACTCTATTTCACTTCATGCCCTGCTCAACATCGACATCAGAAAGTCAACTGAAAGGAAGAACAAGTACCGCTGGATCCTGTCAAAGGCCCTAATAAACGTGCACAGATAGGCATTTGCCAATCGCTCAAAGTGATACGGACAGAAACAGAACCGCTCACAGAAACCACCTTGGCATGCGCTCGCACATACCATCGGAGACATCAATACACCAAATCTCAAGGATACAACGCCAGGTTCAGAGAATCAAGGACGGATGCACGAATGAAAATCGCAAGGTCACTGCCGCTTGCGTTGAAACATGTTGTATAACCGCTTGAAAGGCTTGAGAGGCCCACTGCCCCCGCCTTTAGCGTTCTTCTTACGACGGTCGGTGATTTTGGTGATCCCACTCTGAATACGGATCTCCTGCTGCTGATGCAGGGCTGTATGGGGAATATATATGGGAGACGGACAGAGATTATGTGATGAGGCAGGATTGGAGTGGAGTGGATGAGGATGACCGTGGCGGCTGGGGTCGATCCCATGGGGCCCGTACCAGAGGTCAAGATCATAGTAGGCTGCTGTGCTGGCCAAAGAGGGCGGATGGTTTCCATCCAGAGAGTAGGGGGAGGGGACGGGCAGTGGAACATGTGATTGCGACCGAAAATGGCTATCTTCTCGGATCGGAGAGCCCGGCTCCCCGAGGTCCCCCTCGTCCGTAGTCCAGGCCCGCGGTCTGAGCGGCGCCGGTCGCTTTCGCGTGCGGCCGGGCGAGCGCGAGTAATTTGAGGGCGTGTCATCGGCCTCCTCGCATTCCAGGAGTTCCGATATCGACGGCATGGGGAGGTGCGGCGAGTCTCCAACCAGATCGTGATGCACCTGCTGTGGATTCGTGTCCGAGGATGGCTCGGCCTGTTCAATGCCCGTTTGGCCTTCATGATCGAGGACTACCTCCGATTCATTGATCACCTCGATGTATGAATCGCGCTGGTGGCCACTGGAGGCCCGTAATGAATAGCCATCGACATCCTCGATGAACGAGACGATCCGAGCAAAATCGAGCGACTCATGCGGGTTAATGATTTCGAATGACGTGCCGTGGTCAACAATGGTCGCTGTTGTTTTCTTCATGCTCCATAAAATGGAGTCGGAGCGGGTCCTAGTGTGTCTGCGGGTGAAACATTCCGGATCTGTGCCTGGCTCGGGATAGCTTTCGAGTCTGTCCCGGAATGTATCCTGATCGCATACCTACGTCAGAGTTGAGAGTGAAAGGCTGCAGCGGGATCCTTACTTACCAAAAGCCTGTGCGGGTTCTCCCCAGGGTATGTTGCACTCAATGGTGCACTCAATGGGGCAGACACAATGGCACTTGGCGACACTGTATGGCTGGTTAGCAGTTTGCAGGATAATAAAGAGCAACAGTGGAGTAGCTAGCTACTTACGGCCAAAGCCGTGCAGGATCTCCGGATCCTGATCGCTTCTAGCGCTAGGGGAGTAGGACGGCGATAGTGGCGGCGGACTTGAAGCTGGAGATGACATGGGACAAGGAAAAATGGCTGGATCGGAACCAGGCTGGTTCTGGTTCAAATGCAGAGCGGCGTCTTTGCGTCTGAGCAGCTTCCCGTCCTGGCCATCGATGAAAGGATCACTGTCTGACAGCAATTTGCGGTAATTGTGCAGCGACAGGTTCCCCGCGTATCCTGCCGAGCATATAGCAGGGGGTTTTGAAGCGAGTGACTGGAGAGGGTCAGAGGCAGGCGACGTCGACATATAATGTATAGCGTCGGGGTGGTGAGGGGATCCATAGTAGGGTGGCCCGCCCTCGAGAGCTATCGTCATTGTAGATTGGCGGCTTGTGCCTTGACTGGGACCGGGGTCGAGCGAGGGCAAGTATAGAAGACGAATGGAGAAGAATGAAACTGCTGCGGGACATGAGAGCAATAGAGGATTCCAACCCGGCCCTGTTGATTGCTGGCATTGGGGACGTGCAGATCGTTTTAGTTGGTTGACATCAGCAGCGACTGGATCAATTGAGACAAGACACAGCGTATACAACAATGGGCGGATTGTCAGCGAAGACTCCGGATGGTAGCGAGACCGACTGTCTCAAAGAGGGGCAGCTAACGGTTCGAGCTGAAGCAGTGTCACAGTCGCACGAGAACAAACCTCCGCAGCGATCTAGATCGATCAAGAAAGTAGAACAGTCAGTCACCCTAATGTAGCGAAGGACAAGATCGTCAACCTTCAGTGGAAAGAAGGATGGCAGAAAGCGAAGAAGAAAGAGAAAAAGAGAGAAGAGGGTAAAAAATATAAACAATAAAAGAAAGCAAAAGAAAGGAAGAAGCTGCTGCTGCTGCTGCTTCTTGCTCGCTACTGCGGCTGGTGTGCTGCAGCGCAAAGACGATCACTCGATAGGAATGGGAAGCGATAGAAGTACTCCGTAACAAGGTACTTTAAATGCATAGCCAGGTCAATCTGCAGGTTGACATGCATAAGGGCGGACCAATGACAGGACTCCGGACAGGGTCCTGCATCATCATGGTCTAAAGATACTCGTACATGTAGAGCGAGAGGTTGCAGAGGGAGGAGAGGAGTTCGAGTTGTTCGCCCCGTCGGGAAATTCCCACTTGGGCAGCAATGAGGAGGGGAGTACTTTTGGAGTACATGGCACCACCAGCAAGACTGGCAGAGATCACAAGGTACTTTGTGAGTATTAACTACAGAGTACTCCGTACTCCGTACTTCGTACTTCATTCCGCTTGACGATCGTTGTTTCAACCCACCCTGAGACTAACTTCACTTCATCTACCAATGAGTGCATGGAGTGTGACTGGTTTCATGTCGACTACAGCAGGCTATACATCCAATCAGACCCGTCAAATGTGGCTGTGGCAATGACCGGCAAGGTTGCTTTGCTGACCGTTTCTTTTCTTAGGATTTCCATCAGACTCTCATTCATTCGGCATTCAGCAGAGAACTCCTCATATTCTTGGTGAGATGGAATTGGATTACACCGCACTTAAAACACACACCCACCCCCGACTTGGCTCTTCCGTTCAAAACCCTCAACTCCATCACCACCACACCATATGACTTGCACCCCCCATTATTCCCTTTGCCACATTCCATAATCCCTGCTCAACTCCTATCACGAGGAGCCAATAACTCAACACTTTCCACACACCCACCCACCCACCCACTCACACACACCTACACTCACCCTCTCACATACCCATATACCCATAACCCAAACTGCGGCTCCAAAGCCCACAAAACATCCATCCGTTTCGAGTAAACTTCCTTCCGATAAGGCAGCCAGTCATCCGAAGAGCGGAGAATGAGATCAACCCACTGTCGCCTAAAGCGTAATGCACAGCACAGTACAGGCATACACACAGCCTCCATCTAATCGTGATTTACACGGAAGCAAGCACGGGTAACTACAGTATCATAAAGTAACGATGGGACCTTGCTTGCATGGCCTTCCACCAAAATCCCCCCTCCCCACGCGACGTATAGTACAGCGAGTGACCTTATCTCCATGCATTAAGGTATGTATGTGTTCCGGATACGCAGTGCCTAAGGTACAGACCTGTATAGACTTAGTGCCTGGGTAAGGTACCTACTGTATATCACTAGGTACATAAAAGTATATGGTATCTACTTAGTATACATTGGGACGTGAACGAACTGTACCTAGTTACCTTTAGTACCTACCCCAATCATCTTACAAGAACACAGAGCATACTACTGCTCAGTTTATAACTTGGCGGGTTCATTGTCACCTCCAACGGGGTGTTCATCTGTTTCGGCGGACTGGCTCAGGTACCTACTACGAGTCTCCGTAGACCGAGAGTCATAAGTTGAAACCTACAATCCCGACTGGCTAGTCGGGATTGTAGGCTCTTATCCTTACTGCCTTTCCTACATGATGTATAGTCTCAAAATATGTGAAATGGAGGAATTCAGCGCTAGAAATAGTTCTAGGACTGCATCATACTGATAATATCTACAGGCGACTCACGCCTAGAGGTTTGATGCCAAACGACATTCGAAGCTGCTCTGAATCATCCGTTGGTATAGTCACCGAGGTCCAAACACAATATATATTCTCAATTGGACAAGTTTCTACAACCAGTCTACCGGTCCCCCAAAGCCAAAATGTGCCCTAGATCCAATCGAACATTTTAACAAGGGAAGAACGAGAGAAGAGATATTCAAACACCATTAAATGCTGACTCGAGTGGCGAAAGACAACAAATGTATCACATGACCCAGTAAGATAAGAAGTCAAATCGGAGTATCACCCATCATAAATCATAAAGAAATAAAAACCCAATGTGAAGAAAACTCCCTGCACACGTGTATAAATACCAGCATTCCCTACCTACAGCTCACCATCACTTTGTCACTAGTAGCCGAGTTGCAGCTGCCGTCATCAGCTATGTCTCGACTCGAGTAAAAAAAAAAAAGAAAACGCTCAGAGAGCGATATTTGACTGCAGTATAATTGGTGTGGTATCAAGCATTCAAGTCATCAAGTAGATCGTCCGGGAATTGCATCAAGTCGTTCAATGGCGTTTGTATTTCTGTTGAGTCAGTGCGTTAGTGAAAAGAGTGAAAAGAGACCAGACTCCCCAAAGTGTCCAACTTACGTCTTCCATCTTGCGGCGATTGCTCGGATCGAGGGTGTTGCCCGCGCCCAGCAACGTCTGGCCCACAGCCTTGGTGACACCGATCGCAGGACGGAGAATAAGAGTCGGCGCACGTTTCATCACAGCTTTGGCAGCAGCTTTGGCACTTCCGCTCTCCATTACCTCGCCAGGGACCGCTACAATGGCATCCCGTGCCGTGAGCAAGTCGCGCTCCAATCCTCTGAACCCGCCTCGAAGACCCTGAGCAACCCCATATGGTTGATCGGCATACAGCGAGATCTTCTTGGCATCTTCATCGTCGCCAAGATCATCGTCTTGACCTGCAGTTGGTGCACCGGCGTTGGTCAGCATGTCCTCGGCACTTTGCAACACCGTTTGCGTCCCAAGCGCAAGCTTGGCCCCTAGTCTAAGCAATTCAGTTGAGGTGGTCTTAGCGAATGCCGAGGCGCCTTTCTGAATACTCCGTACGATACGACCGTCCTTCTTGTACTCGCGCATAGGTACCACAACTAAATCCTTGACCCCTCCACCCACGTTGACGAGAGATCTGATAGGAGCTAAACCAGCGAGGATACCAGGTAGCTGATTACGCTTGATATCGGGCATCCATATGTCATTGAGCGTCTGACCCAGTTTATCAAAGCCAGAAACTCCGTAAATAATGACGTGCCGCATCGTCATATCTGCTCCGTCAAGTACGACAAAATTCATGAGTTCGGTGGTGCGACCCGAACGGAGGCCAGCATAATCGACACGTTTAGGTTTGAAGTCCAGTTTCACTGGCACGGCATTGATCTCAGCTCTTTGCACGAAGGGAACATCACTCGGAGCGGTCGGGGTTTGTGCAGTGTCATCCCTGAACTCGAAGAACCGGCAGATAAAGTCCAAAGCGTCCTGGTCGACATGCAATCGAAGAGGGAGCAAAGTCGCCTTCAGAACGATTTCGGAAGCGGCAAGCTCTGGCACAGGTCGGACGGTCAATATTTCGAGGTGTAGCATACTCGTTCCACTCTCTCTTTCGCCAGCTTCATGCATATAAGTTGCGAACTTTTTCCATGTCGAGGTAGGGACATGGTCGAAGATCTCCACATCATCCACCCGAATGTCCAAAGAGCTTTGCGTCTCGTCCAGGCCGGGCGGGAAGACAACCAGGTCTGCGCATACTCCCTTAAGCTCGAAGGTCATTTTGTGGTACTTGCTCCGCGACAACCGTAGTTTCTTTCCCCGCAAAGAAGGTGATTGACTCTGCCGCACATTTGCTCCGGTCACAGTTGTAGTGGTGGCATAACTCCCGGTTTCACTGACAAGGTCATCAATGTTCCGATTGATATCGCTGCGAAGCTCTCGGGGATCTTTGTTGGCAGGGATACCAATGTAAATCGAGTTGAACAGGCAGTCTCCGATGACGGATTCCTCTTCCTCGTCAAAGCTCGGAGACGCTCGACTACCGGTGCGGGCACGGCGCTCAGTCGCCTTTCTTTCAACCTCTTTAACCGCTTTGCTGATTGTATCTCGTGTTCTTTGCCAATCGTAGCCATCAAACAGGTTCCAAATCACATGAGCGTCACGTACTCTCACTCGCAAGGGGCTTCTCTGAAGCTTCGAGTCGTCCGAGAGACCATAGGTGTTCTGTGTCGAATCCCATCTATGTGCCGTACCCCCAACAGCAGACTTTTGCGCAAAGTGGTCTTCACGGAAGTCGAGATCCGAGACACTTGACGAGACATGGTACTGCGAGTGGAAACTGTCCAGTAGCTCATTTGACCCTGTCGCGAAGGCGGCTCCCTGCAGAGAGCTTTGCCCGGAATCCACGCTCACATATTCGACTTCATCATCCAGTTCCTCTCCTACACCTCGTGTTTGTTCGGTGTGATCAGGCGTGGCGGCAGTAGCATCTTCCAATTGATCAGTCACAAATGCATCTCCTGTGAAAGACGCTATCATGTCTTGTATGGGGAGTACTTCGGTTCGATATTTCATGACCACGCTTGGGGGCGTAGGAGGTTGCAGCCCATTCATAATGCTTATGAGAGTCTGTGTGGAATCGGCGCAAGTTTCTAAAATGAGTAAATCGTCCTTGAGCTCGACATCGAGAGATTTGTCCCCGTCTTCACTCAAGCGCACAATTTTCACGGTAGCCGTGGCCGAAGAAACTGTGCAGACTGAAACATAGCCTTTGCCAATCAAAGATTGAACCTGGGCGGTTTGAGGGGAGTTCAAGTTCCTTGGATGAGGGATATCCGTGAGGTCAACGTTCTTGACATCGTCGATAACCATAATCGATGCCTTTCGAAGATCCAAAACCGCTTCCGAAGAGACCACGTCATGCATGGTACCAGAGAACTTAGCGTTGGTCAGGACAACGAGACCCTTCGCAGGGGTGCCGCGTGGATTCAGACCAAGGACACAGTCTCGAAGATCGACTGTCAACTTGGAGGCTTTTGACGGAGACTCCTGGTTCGGTTCTTTTCGAGTCATTTGCGAATGCACCGGCTGACGCTCAGCAAGGTTGGCTATTGAACTTGCCATGTTCGCAGCGACATCACCGGTTGTCAACTCATCTCCGAGTCCGAGGAATGCGATGACGGAAGGAAGGGAGTACTCTGCACGAAGGCCATGTAGCTTGATCTTGATCGTAGGATCCATCTCATCCGCGATGAAGCGGGCCATGAGAACCGGTGCTGCAGTGTCACTAGAGGAAGATCCTTCAATGCCGGGAAGAGCATCGCCGACAAGTTCCTCATCTCCGTTCCTTGCAACCTGTATGTGACCGATTTGAGCAGCAACAAGGGATGGAAGACTTATATATGCTGCTTCGGTATTCTGAAGCTTAGCTGTCATGACGCCCACCTTTCCACCAAGGTATGTTTGCACTTCAAAATCACGGATCAATAACAAAGTCAGGACCCCGGGTCGATCGTCCTCAGGCAGATATTTAGTCACGTTCGACAGTCGACTTATCTCGTCCCCAAGCTGCGCAAGGGACTCCATATCGGCGGTTCGAGAGATGATGGCCTTCATCCCGCCAATCGTCACACGAAGAACGGATCCCTGATTACGCTGACGGAAAAGCGTATCCAGCATTATGTCGTCGTCTTCATCGTACTTATCTTTCGAAGGTGTGATCAACGCGAGAAGTCGATCAAGATCGCGCTCTTTGGGGGCAAAAAGGTATTCAAATCTGAGATCATCCAAGCTCACAGTAGCGGGCGCATCGCGGTCGAACTTCAGAGGCAATGGCCCACTCAATTTCGCCTTATCAATCTGAACTCCTAAGCCCTCAGATCGACTGACAAGCTTAAGTGCAGTTGTCCTAAGTTTGATGTAATGATTTTCCCCGATAATATTGAGTGCAATGCCCCCAATGCGAGCATTAACCTTAATGGGTGCGGTTTTAGGTGGCTGTGCAGTCGCTGGGGGAGGGCCACTCTCGAAGTGTACACCGCGAGGACGCTTCGGTGCGTCCTTGCTCGGCCCTTTACTGGAAGAGCTAGATGAAATGGAGCTTCCAAGCTCCAAAATGGTGCTCAGCCCACCAACCCAGCCCATGGCCTCTTCTAGCCGCTGAATATTGATATTAAGTTGCAAGGGGAGTGTCATGAGCTCAACCGTTTTCGCTTTCGGAGACATGTAGACCTTCAACGCGATGTCACCTTGACTCGAAGAAGTGACGTCCCTAATGGACTCGCGCATCTTGAGTTCCTCGCTGAAAGAGATTAGTTCCTCATCCGCAAAGCCCACCATGAATTTGGTCACATCAAGATGCAGAGTAGTGATATCGTCGTCTACTCCAATATCAGCTCTGCAGCCCGAGATTACGGCCTGTAGTAGAGTTTCTTCTTGGTTTGAGGTAATAAATATCGACGTGTCGGGGGATGGAGGGTATGCGTGCCCATGGACATGCTCAACAAACTTGATAACAAAGCTATCAAGGAAAATGCGATAGGCTTGGGGCGCCCGCGATTTCTGTGGCGGACGAGATTCTCTTGTCGTGTCATCCGCCGTACCACCGAATGTATTTAGTATCTTTTGCCCAACCTTGACCACCAGCCAACCTATTGCGATGTCAAAATGGACTTCTGCAGAGAACACTTCCAACACAATGTGATTATCTATGCCAAGTCCATGCTGACCCCACACTCTAGCATCGTGTATAGGAGGAATAGGCGTGATTGTTTCGCCACGAGATCGCATCAACGAGTTCAAGAGGCCGTCCTCTGCTAGGGATTCGTGCAACTTGACGGTTGGTCCCCTCGGGTTGTCATTCGAATTCCTTCGGTTGGGTCCTGCAGATTCCTCACTGTCCTCTTGGTCAGAGTTGCTGGAAGGGATTGAGATCTGAATCCGATCAATGCTAAAAAATGTTCTCGCAACGTCTGGCGACTTCTGTTCTCCAGTTGAAGCCTGAACGGATAGTCCTGCGTTCCGATCAGACTGAGGATGATAAACTGGCGACTGTTGCTCGGTTGATTGAGACCGAGACAGGGCTGGCTGAGATTGAGGGGTGAGTTTGGGTGTCGCTACAGATATCCCATCGTTGTCCTCTTGCTCAGGGCCACCGGTAGAACTGCCTGTGACTGCATACTCTGCAACGGGTTCCTTCATAGTCTGAGATTCAGAGAAGTCCCAAGCACCCGGCATATTCGGCATGAAGCTTCGCGCCGTGAAACCATGGCTCATAGCACTCATGTACATGCTTTGTGCTTCGTCGTGGGAGAACAATCGAGATTCACTAAGATCTCCTTGATGGTAAGACCCACTGGTTGAACTTGAACTATCGGTTTCGGAAGGTGGCGCGGATGTAGGTAGCGATAGCTGGATAGGTGGGAACGGCTCCGGGGTTCGATCGGATTCTGCATCGGGTGCAGGAAGCGCCGGTCGTGATTGAGGCAAACTAGGTTCGGGAAAATGTGCGACCTCATGCAATTCTGACACTCGTGGCCTCAGTGCTAGTACTACTGCATTATGTGTATCCTGAGCCGAGTCCGCGAGGCCATGTGCGGGCACTTGTAGAGGGCGCGGGACAAGCTCATCGCTTGCAGTAAACTGATCAGCTTCTCTGGCCAGACTTTCCAGCTCATCCAACTCGTCGTCTTGAATCTGAGAGTTGATGACAGAATCAAGGTAGGCAGGATTATCCAACAACTTGTCATCATCAGCGAAATCCTGAGATTCCTCCAAGTAACCATAAGGCCGTGTTTCTCCCTCCTCCGTGTCGGCGTCTGAGAACCTTCCGTCATAGGTGTATACGGACCCTTCGAGTTTTGGGGCATGTCGGTCAAGGCGTTGAGAGTCAATGGCTGGCGCCGATGGCTCAAGTATAGTCGATCGTGTCATTTCAAGAGTGGAGGTGCCCGAAGAGTATTCAGGCGGAGGGGAAGAGGCTCGGCTCGGAGGCTGAGTGGTCTTCGCCTGGACTGGAGTCGAAGGGGAAGGGGGAGCAGCGAATCGTGCATAGTTGGCGAAGACACCTGGTTCCGACACCAATGCAAGATTGATATCTGAGAGCGAGATCGATCGTCTTCCCTTCGGCGATCGATCTCCACCTGTGGCAGTAGGTACAGAGATAGCGTCCACCTTCACTTGACCAACAGTCAACAGTGCAGTGATCAGATCAGGTCTGTCTTCCGGCTGCCTCCTGACAGATCCATCTTGCTTCATCTCCACATCGACTCGAAAGGATATATCGTCGACCTGAACCTGGAAGCGATCCGCGACACCTTTGAGGAATCCAGCAACAAAGCTAGGCAGAGACACCGTCTCGTTGCCCAAACCCAGCTCCTCTTCATCATCACTGATCGACGCCGACGTACGTTGCAAAACCTGGGACCGAGAGGAGATGGCGGCTTGCAACTCGTCCTTTTCCTCCTTGGGCTCAGCCTCGAGAAAAGACTGTGCAAGATCGGCAGTGTTGGGGATGAATGTGTCAGAGCTAGGTGCATGGGGTGAATTGGAGGCCCCGTCTCCTTGCCCCGTAGGACAGGCCTCCTCCGACAGTAGCTTTAGATGTACATTGATACCGCTGGCTTCGCATATGATACTGCTACTGTAGATGTCGGCGGGAATGGTGACTTTCAGGTATCGGACACGGGCGCTTCGAAGCTCACTTGAGGCAGGCAGGTGAAGTAACGCAGCTAGTTTCTAATCATATTGTGAAGAGCAAAGATTAGTGGAATTCACCGATGGAGAATGTGAGAATGAATGTTGGTTTTGGATACGGGTGGATCGGAGCAGTCGAACGGCGGGCCGGATCATCGTTGCACTCACCTCAAGCTTCAAGCCGATATCCCGGAGTTCAACGGTGCTGCGCTGTCCCCATCGTATGCCCAAACCATCTAGATCCAGAGCCTCAGTATCAACTAGCTCCAAGCGAGACAAAGCATAGCGCAGCAATCGTTTCTGGAAGAACGAAGGCAGGAAGTAGGCCATTTTCGGGCGGAGGGAGCCGGCGGGGGGCTCATTTGAGGATCACAACAGTCATCTGAGCAGAAACAGAATAAGGCAACGAGAAAGGAAAAAGAGAATGAGGCTAAATGTGTGAATGGTGCCTGGGGCTCCAAGCAGCAGGCAGTAGGCAGAAGACAAAAGACAGAAGACAAATTTGAACTGAGCCACAGCAACAACACGCAATTTCGGGAGGGTTGAGGCGGGTTGCTTCAGGGCCGGGGGGAGAATGACGTTTCGGGGGAAAATGGCGGAGGGGGGGACGCGCTTAATGCCGTTGAGTTTAGTTTCTGGTACGGAGTGGAGTCAAAGAGAAAGAAGAAGAGATAACGATCGATGGATCCTGGGATGATCGACAGCAATCAGAAAGTCAGGCGGAATTTCGAGCCTGGGGCTAGCCAACAACCGAAACTAGTTTGACCTAGACCACATCATGACAACTCACACCTACATTGATTCGATGCTATTGTTGTTGGTGGTGGTGGTGGTGGTGATGATGATGATGATGATGATGATGATGATGATGATGAGTTCATGAGGTGAGGATGTCGTGGTCGGCCGATATGTGTACATACATACAGCACAACAGGTCACAACAGGAGGAATTATGACGGCCA